>NC_041214.2:143185862-143217656 GCF_002837175.3 Physeter macrocephalus
CAGACCGGGGCGCGAACCCGGTTCCCCTGCATCGGCAGGCGGACACGCAACCACTGCGCCACCAGGGAAGCCCGTCTGTTTCTTTTTTGTTACAGTCACTGGTTTGTTTTATTTTTTAGATTCCACGTATGGGTGATATCATGCAGTATTTGTCTTTCTCTGTCTGACTTATTTCACTTAGCATAATACCCTTCAAGTCCATCCACGTTGCTGCAAATGGCAAAATTTTCTTCCTTTTTTATGGCTGAGTAATATTCCATTGTGTGTGTATGCCCCATCTTCTTGATCCATTCATCTGTTGATGGACACTTAGGTGGCTTCCATATCTTGGCAATTGTAAATAATGCTTCTGTGAACGTTCGGGTGTGTGTATCTTTTTGAATTAGTGTTTTCAGTTTTTTTGTATATATACTCAGGTGTGGAAATGCTGGGTCATATGGTAGTTCTATTTTTAGTTTTTTGTGAAACCTCCCTAGTATTGTTCTCCACGGCGGCTGCACCAATTTACACTCCCACCAACAGTGTACAAGGGTTCCATTTTCTCCACATCCTTGCCAACACTTGTTATTTGTATTTTTTTTGATGGTTATCATTCTGAGAGGTGTGAGGTGATATCTCATTGTGGTTTTAATTTGCATTTCTCTGTTAATTAATGATGTTGAACATCTTTTCGTGTGCCTTTTGGCCATCTGCATGTCTTCTTTGGAAATGTGTCTATTCAGGTCTTCTGCCCATTTTTTAATCAGATCATTTGTTTTTTTGTTGTTGAGTTGTATGAACTATTTATATATTTTGGATATTAACCCCTTATTGGTCATATCATTCGCAAATACTTTCTCCCATTCTGTGGGTGTGTGTCTTTTTGTTTTGTCAGTGGTTTCCTTTGCTGTGCCAAAGCCTTAAATTTAATTAGGTCCCATTGTTTGTTTTTGCTTTTATTTCCTTTGCTTTAGGAGACAGATCTGAAAAAATATCGCTACAATTTATGTCAAAGAGTGTTCCGCCTATGTTTTCTTCTCGGAGTTTTGCAGTTTCCACCAACAGCAGTCTTAATCTGAGCCAGAAGGTGGGCCCTGTATTAGTCTGCTAGGGCTACCATAACAAAGTATCACAGTCTGGGTGGCTTAAACAACAGAAAATTATTTTCTTGTAGTTCTGGAAGCCAGAAGTCCATGATCAAAGTGTCCATAAGGCTGATTTCCTCTGAGGCCTCTCTCCTTTGCTTGTAAATGGTCACATTCTCCCTGTGTCTTCACATGGTCTTCTCCCTGTGTGTATCTGTGTGTTAATTCCCTCTGCTAAGGATACCAGTCATATTGGATTAGGGCCCACCCTAAAGACCTCATTTTAACTTAATTACCTCTTTAGAGACCCTAGCTCCAATTATAGTCATTTTCTGAGGTACTGGGGGTTAGGACTTCAGTATATGAATTTGGGGCAGGGGGAGGGGCACACAATTCATTCTGTAACAGGTGCTCATTTAGAGCAGCTAGGACTTGTTCTATAATCCTGTCACTAATCTTTGACATTTATTACCAATGATCAGTGGTTCTTCTGCCCTTTTCAATTGGAAGATCATTCAGCTCAACAGAAAAAAGTAGAAATTTAGGGGACTTCCCTTGTGGTCCAGTGGTTAAGACTCTGTGCTTCCAATGCCAGGGGCACGGGTTTGATCCCTGGTCAGGGAACTAAGATCCCACATGCTACTGCAGCTCAACCAAAAAAAAAAAAAAAAAAAGGAAGAATTCTGCTTTTTCTCCCTCCCATGCTGCATCAAGATCCCCAGCAGCTACCCTTAACCAAGATCATCTGGTTCTGAAATTAAATAAAATGTTTTTCTACATTTTTCCTTAGATAGATCAAAAAAAAAAAAAAAAAAAAGGAAGAATTCTGCTTTTTCTCCCTCCCATGCTGCATCAAGATCCCCAGCAGCTACCCTTAACCAAGATCATCTGGTTCTGAAATTAAATAAAATGTTCTTCTACATTTTTCCTTAGATATTGTTATCAAAGCCTAAGATTATAATAACAATTAAAATCTATATTAGTTTGCCAGAGCTGCCATAACAAAATACCACGGACTGGGTGGCTTAAGCAACATAAATTTCTTTTCTCACAGTTCCAGAAGGTAAAAGTCCATCGAGGTGCTTGCAGGGTTGGATTCTGAGGCCTCTCTCCATGGCTTACTTATGGCCACTCTCTTGCTGTGTCCCCACTGGGTTTTTCCTCTATGACCACACATGCTTGCTGTCTCTTTCTATATGTCCTAATAACCTCTTCTTATAAGGACATTGGTCAGATTGGATTAGGGTTCCACTCCAGTGACATGAATTTAAGTTAAGTATCCCTTTAAAGCCCTATGCCTCATATAGCCACGTTCTAAGGTACTGAGAACTAGGATTCAACATATGAATTTGGGGGAAACACAATTCAGTCCATGTCAGAACCCCTAACATTATCCTCACATTTAATCTACTCTCCTATCTGTTCTTTTTTTTTTTTTTTTTTTTTGTGGTATGCTGGCCTCCCTCTGTTGCGGCCTCTCCCGTTGCGGAGAACAGGCTCCGGACGCGCAGGCTCAGTGGCCATGGCTCACGGGCCCAGCCGCTCCGCGGCACGTGGGATCCTCCCAGACCGGGGCGCGAACCCGGTTCCCCTGCATCGGCGGGCGGACGCGCAACCACTGCGCCACCAGGGAAGCCCTCCTATCTGTTCTTGAGAGTGGATTCCTGCCACCTTTTATTCACGTCCTTTTGAAAGCAGCCTGCTTCCTAGGTAACCAGAGTGGTTTCTTTAGCTGCCTCCTGGTTGAATATTTGGATAACTTGGTCACTCCGGACTTCCAATAGTGTTATAAATCATGGTACCTTCTAGAAAGGTTCTGCCTTGCTGAGTATTAGCTGTGATGGCAGATACTGTGACATATTTGAGAGTTCACATGCTTCACAACCTGTCTTCCCTTCTAGAAATTCATGCCGATTCTTCTCTGTGGACAGACCAGAAGTGGATCTTGAGTTGCATTCTCTCTCATTTCTTTTTACCTTCTCTGAGATGGAGGGAATTGCTTTATTTCTTTCTTTATTATTTATTTATTTATTTATTATTTATTATTTATTATTTATTTATTTCTTTATCTTGACTACAGCCTTCAATATCCACAGACGTCTAAACTGTACATGGCATTCAAGCTTTTCATGATAAAATTCTTTCTCACAATAATGGGTACAGTTGTTCACATAATAAGATTTCTTTCTTTTTAATGAACAGACATAAAGAAAATTTTAAATGAATAATTAACCCTTAACCTACCTCTATTTAACTGCACATAGCTAACATACCTTCACCTATACAGAAGATGCAACATTTTATTTGCCCTGTTTCTTAAGTTACTGCTTCATTCATGGGTCTTTACTTCACTAACGCACCTGTGAAGTGTTCATATATCTTCAAACAATACAACACTTTAAAAATTAGTCCTCTGCAATCACTACACAAAACTACTTCAGAGACAGCCTTCAGATTCAAATAAGAGATAGTTTAGAAATAAGTGTATTTCAGTAGTAACTCTATGGAACAATAATATTACATGTTTAACCAGAGACCACTATTGGCAGCTGGTTTACATAACTTGTTTGAAGAATGATGGTAATTCCAAGGTTGCCGCAAGGACTCATTTAAAAGAATATTCCTATATTTTATGGAATAACAAGGAATAACAAGAGTGGAGAAAAAAGTAGACCATACATGCCAATCCCAGAGGTAAGAAGTGAGAAAATCAATCCAGTAGCAGGGAGAGTTAATGGAGAGCATACAGGCATTACACCGGTTTGCTTCTATAGAGAACTTTCGTAATAGAGCAGCAATATGGGATGGTGTAAAGGACTCAGGCTTTGAGAAACCTTGACTCCTACCTCTCAGTTTTGGATATAGTTGTGGAACCTACCAGAGCCTTAGTTTCTGAAAATGCATCCCCTCATCAAGTTGTGTGACAAACTGAGAAGGTGGCCAGCACAGTGCTTAGTTGATAATAGAAGTCAGTTCTCTTTTCTTGAGAGAGCAGGAGTTCACCTGAGTGACCGGGACAGTCCTGACTTTGACCTTGCATTGATCTTGCCAGGGGCTGTCCGGGAACACAGTGACTCTCAACCCAGTGTTACTTAGGTGGATCCCCAAGTACTGTGTTGCTAATAAAAGTTCCAGGGCTTCCCTGGTGGCGCAGTGGTTGAGAATCCGCCTGCCGATGCAGGGGACGTGGGTTCGTGCCCCGGTCCGGGAAGATCCCACGTGCCGCGGAGCGGCTGGGCCTGTGAGCCATGGCCGCTGAGCCTGCGCGTCCGGAGCCTGTGCTCCGCAACGGGAGAGGCCACAACAGTGAGAGGCCTGCGTACCACAAAAAAAAAAGTTCCATATTTGTGAGTGATTTACTTTTTTGACACAGAAGTGAGAGCAGACTCAAGGTTACTCTTTTATCAGGCTGCTCATTTGTATTCCAATAATGTAGGATTAGGCAATATGCTAAGAATTAGGAAAAACCTTCACCACTCCCAGGGGCATGTGCCAGGTACGTGAAAGACAGGCATCCTGTCTGCAGGTGGCACAGTGCTTGGAAAGGCTGCTTGCCAGAGGTGCTGAGAGGACTACATGGGGCTGGCCACCTCCTGCAGGATGGAGGACCACGTCATGTGATCAAGAAGAGTCATTCCCCAGAGCAGCCGCTGGAAGTCACAGCTCTTACTAGGATTGCTGTGGCCTGTGTCGCTCAACATTGGTGACAAATGTTGAGGCTGAGAGCTGTTATGCTCCAAGGCAACTAGACCTCTTTGTCTCCATACATCATGCCTAGGGATTGTCCTTCATTGTTTCGTTTTTAAAGAGAGAGAGGTTCTAGAGTCTTTGATGAGTTAAGGCTGTAGCCAGAGAACTGTTACCTAAACCAAAAATGACTGGAAAGATTTCAGGCAGATAAAACTTGAGTATTCCTGAACACATTTTGTAAATAAACAATATCCTGAATGACAAAGCAAACACACAAACCAACTACCAAATAAATAAAAGCTTCACAGTCATTTGTCCCTAAGTAAACACCCCAACTTTGCTATATCCAACTTTGCTATATCCCTCAATTAATATTTTCTGTCCTATGTGTAATTTATTCCAGTTAAACTGGAAAAAATATAACTCCTAGGAATGAAAGTGTTTGGTATTGGTGGATCAATCAGAATTTTTTACACTTCCACTGTGGGCGGAGTAAAAAACTGATACATTCACTCCCCTTAAAGAGCTTATGTTTATGTGAGAAAAATATCCGGGGGAATAAAAGCCATAGTGAATGGTGACTGTAGTTAACAATACTGTACTGTGTATTTGAAAGTTGCCGCAAGAGTAGATCTTAAAAGTTCTCATCACAAGAAAAAAAAAATTGTAACTATGGTGGTGAGGGATATTAACTTATTGTGGTGATCATTTCACAATATATCCATATATCAGATCATTCTTGTACACTTAAAACTAATACAATATGTCAATTATCTCAATTAAATTTTTTTTTAATAGTGAAAAACATACATCAGTAAGTACAACTTGAGTGTATATATAGGAATTCATCAGAAGAAAATTAGAATCATAGACCTGTAGTATTGGAAAGGGTTAATCTGGGACGTCAGGAAGAGGTTTTATTTTTTTTTGCAGGGGATTTGATATCACCATGAAAAGGGAAGAAAAAGGGGCAAGAAGGAAAATGTTTTAAGGAAGGGTTATGTGACTACATCAAGAGTGTTCCTGATGGGGCCGTTAGTGGGAGTTAGCTGCAGAGAGGTGTTCATATTTGAGGAGCTGGGGAACTTCGGTCAGATGGACTGGGGTTCCGTAGGCTGCTGCTTACTACAGGTTTCCTCATCAATCGGACATATTCTAACATTTCTAGAGAAAGGTCTGTCAGTGGGGAAGTTGTAGGGTAATTTGGAGGTTGAAAACGTTAGGGTTGAGAAGAGCCAGATGTTCCAGGTGTGACCGTAAAAAGTGTGTGAGGACATCATGGTCGGACACTTTATGACTGATAAGGCATCAGGAGTACTATGTGCCAAGCTGGGGACTTTACACGCAGGACCTCAGGGAATACTTGTCAGTTGGGTTGGGGTGACCCTCCATGTCACACATGAGGAAGTGAGAGAGGTTAAATCAGCCAAAAAGGGATGGAAGAGCGAGGCACCTGCTCTGTCTTACCTGGACATCACTGATGATGTTTTTTTTTTTAATGAGGGAAATAATAAATTAGATTCTTTGTGTGTTTGTTTGTATTTAGGGATCAGAAGTACATACAGTAAGAAGTACCTGAAGTGTGACAAATAAAAACAAGGGAAGGCGAGTGAGAGATGAACACTGGCGATGTGACTGTGGTTGTTGTCTGTGATAATTGATGATTTATCCCCAGCCGATGAGCTGTTGATGGTTCAGATGAAGTTAAAAAAAGAAGATACGTTTTTGTGTTTACTTATAAGAACCAAATAGTCACTTGGAGGTTTACTGTTTGTGAGATGAACCCTAGATACCCCTGTAAATACAGTGTGAGAAAGAAGTGAGCTATATTTCTAGCTCGAGATTATTTTCCAATACAGGAATGCATTGGAATAGTCCTTTCTGAAAAGTGAAGAGTAGTATCACCTAGCACAATTTCCAAACTGTGTACCGTGGAACCCTAGTACAGCAGCATGTTACTATTTGTTGTGTTCATACAGGAGAAGAGTCTGTAATCAAATACGTTTGAGAAATAAGCAGTTAAATAAAATGAAGCAAATATCTTTTCTTTAGAATGCCTACAACCGTTTACAATGCTGCTTTGCATTTTGAATTTTAAAGAGGGTAGCTCCTAATGCTGAATCCCCCCCCCACCCCCCCCCACCCCCCGCCCACAGCTTTTGTTTTGTTTGCTGCGTGGACTCCTGGTACCAGTGTCGCACAAAGCAAGCTTTAGGGAACTCTGCTTTGAAGGCATTCTAATAGACTCTAGGATTTTTTTTTTTATCTATACCCTTGCAGAAATGAAGGTTTATAGTGTACATTTTCACCAAAGCAGATGGGTTCTTTCCCCTGAAAGGTGTTTCCACGCATGACCTTGAAGATAAATTAATAAAGGAAAAAAAGTAGAAATATTAGGCTGACAGACGTTTTAAAGTAGGGCATAACAGACGCCATAAAAAGCATTCTGAAAGTTTAAAGTAGGAGTTAAAATGTGTGTTATATGGAAGATACCGGATTAGAGTCTTTGAATATTTATAATACAAATGTGCAAGTATATGACCAGCTTCTTCCCAGTTTGGGAGAGAAATGGGACAGAATCCAATTCACGTGTGAGACTGCTTCTCTGTAAATGTTCTTACGTGAAAAGGAGGAAGCATTGCTAAGTTTACAAAGATAAGGCTCAGGATAAGACTTGAGTTGACTGCTCTGCCTTTAATCTTTCGGGATAGGGGCCCTTAAGAAGTGTCTAGGACCTCTATGCAGATGCGTGAAGAGTTCCAGGAAAGAGAGTTGAAGGAGACAGCTACTGAATTAATTTTAAGAAGCTTTTGCTGAAATTTCTCGTAAAGTATACATGGAAAGCAAAGGCATAAGGAGATACAGAACTCTCTGGATCAAAAAAATAAATCTGAACTTCCATAGTTTTTCTCTGTTAGTCTTTACTGAAAAATTCATTTACCATTAATGGTGTCAAGGGGCCCTGTCAGCCCTCACTATTGTACCAAAAAGAAGAATAAGGAAAAGGCTTAGGGAGCCCAGTTTGAAAAGTCATGTTGTCATTCTGTTTTTCAGCTCTCAGTAAAAACAGGTTCTGTTATCTAAACCTCATGGGACCGAGGGTCCAAATAATCCACCTTGTTCTGGTGAGTTTGTGAAGCCTGGGAAGAGATACTGATGAAATAAAAAGGGAAACCAGGCAGGTCTGCTTTCTTTCACAGAAGAAGAGTGAAATAAGATGGAAATAAACGAGGACAATGGTGAAAACACAGATCTTGGTCTCAGGTAATTCTAGAGTTGGAGCATCTACCCTGGATTAAATCTTGGAGAATATAAAATTTGGTACTAATTTTGGGCCTACATAAGAAAACAGGTCACAGATTTGCTTAAAGTCCATTGTGCCATTTCCATCCCAACTACTTGGAAGCTACTGGGAATTTTTGTAAAAAATCAGATTCGTTCAACAATGCTTGGTACTTTTCCACCGAAATCTCTAAATAGCCCCCAAAGCCATATGCAGGCCATGCCTAGCAGAAGGTAGACCAAGATGTTAGAAACGGAGCTGGAATAACTCAAGTGTTTACTGCTGCCTTATTAGTCTCAGTTCAACACCTGGGAAACATCCACAAGAGATGTTTTTCAGTCAAGATGAAGCAGCTCAGGCAAGCACAGCAATGCACATTCACTCACAGGCTTACTTCTGTTTGGAATTAGTCTTTAGTGATAATCGTTCCGCGTATGATTGAGTCTCCAGGAACCACAACACAGCGCACCCCAGTGCTTTATTAGTACCTTGGGAGTGAGAAGCAGTTTTCTGTATAAGTAGCAGTTTCATCCTGATTTTTCAAGCTTGGAGCTCCCTCACCTTTCACACCCTTGAAGACTGGCCCAGAGGAACTTGTTCTCTCATTTCTGAATTCCTCTGGTAAGAAAGAATTTGATTTAACGTGATTTTCCTTCAATCCAAACGTGCCAGGGTGCCTCCTCCCCATCCCATGATACCCTGTGACCGTCTTTCATCGCAGCTCTCTTCCAGTTTCTAAGATTTGAAAAAGAACCTAGAATTACAGTATTTAGAACAGAAGGGACGTAGTACTCATCTAGGCCAAGCCTTTATTTATTTATTTATTCATTTTGGTATGCAAATTATACTTTCGTTTTTTAAATTTTTATTTTAAATATTGGACTGTAGTCTGATTACACAGTTGTGTTAGTTTCAGGTGTACAGCAAAGTGATTCAGTTATACATATACATATATCTATTCTTTTTCAAATTCTTTTCCCATTTAGGTTATTACAGGATACTGAGCAGAGTTCCCTGTGCTATACAGCAGGTCCTTGTTAGTTATCTATTTTAAACACAGTAGTGTGTATGTGTCGTCCCAAACTCCTAATTTATACCTCCCCCCACCTTTCCCCTTTGGTAACCATAAGTTTGTTTTCTATGTCTGTGGGTGTACTTCTGTTTTGTAAATAAGTTCATTGGTATTTTTTTTAGATTCCCCATGTAAGAGGTATCATATGGTATTTGTCTTTCTCTGTCTGACTTACTTCACTTAGTATGATAACCTCTAGGCCCATCCATGCTGCTGCAAATGGCATTATTTTGTTCTTTTTAATGGCTGAGTAATATTCCATTGTGTATATGTACCCAAGCCTTCAATTTAGTGAGGACTTACCGGTGACCCAGAGAAGTGAAGTATCTTGCCTACAGTCGTGTGACAATTTATTGGCAAAGCTTGGCCCTCGTCTCCCTGATTTCACATTCTCATTTTATCTTGTGATACTTCCCAGACCTGGCAATCTCACCAGACCCGAGTCACGAAAACAGTGGGGCACTGAGACCAGCCATACTTTGTGAAGTGGTGGTGTTTTTCCTCATCTAAAGTTGATTTATCTTTCTAGAATCTTGGAGTTGGAACCCAACTTAAAAATCACCTGTTTGATCCACTTGTGAACGCAGGTATCTTGCCTGCAATATTCTTGAGGTAATTACTTGGTTTCTGCTTCCTTATTTTCTATGATGGGGAGCCATCTTCTGGAAGCATAAACGTTTCACTGGAATTTTTTTTGTTGTTATACTGAGCTAAAATTTACCTTCTCTTCAGTTCTATCTGTTGGTCCCCGCTTGGCCAAGTGGAGGAATGCTAAATGCGAAGAGTGAGTTTGGGGTCATCCACAGGACACTCCTTCAGAAGTTTTAGGTCATTTATCCCCAGTGTTCCCTTAGGCCTCTCTTCTCTTTTCTAATCAAAACATTTGATTTTCTGAACAGTGACTTATAGGATATCATTGCCAGATCTCTCATGATGCTGAACTTTGGAGGTTATTCCTTTCTGCAAATGAATATATTTTATTTATTGATTCATTCAGCAAATATTTAATGAGTACCTATTAAGTGGAGGGAGATCAAAGAAAAACAAGCAGGTAAATAAGAAAATATATAGTGTGGTAAATAATGATACAGGCTATGGAGACAAATTAAGCAGAATCAAGGGGAGATGGAGAATCTGTGTGTAGTTAGGAGGTCTGAGGCTTGGTATAGGAATAACCTCACTGATAAGGTGACATTCATGTGCACATACAAAGGAATTGAGAGAAGAGGAGGGCTTGCAACTGTTTTGGGGCAATTGGATTCAAACATGAAGAATAGCTCCTAAAGCAGGAATAAGCCTGACTGTTGGAAGAGTAGCAGGATGACTCTTGAGTTCCCAGTGTAGGGAATGAGGGAGGATAGTGGTAGGAGATGAGGTCACAGAGGTTGTTACAGGCCGAATTGTGTCCCTACTCCCTAAAAATTCATATTATGAAGTCCTAACCCCCAGTACCTCTGAATATGACTGTATACGGAGATGGGGTCTTTAAAGAGGTAATTAAGTTAAAATGAAGTTTTTAGGGTGGGTCCTAGTCCTATATGACTGATATCTTTATATAAAGAGGAGGTTAGGACACGGACGCACACAGATGGAAGACCATATGAGGACACGAGGAGAAGGCGGCCATCTAGAAACCAAGGAGACAGGCCTCAGAAGAAACCAACCCTGGGGATACTTTGATCTTGGACTTCTAGCCTCCAGAACTGTGAGAAAATAAATTTCTGTTGTTTAAGCACCCCCAGTCCGTGGTACTTTGTTATGGCAGCCCTAGCAGACTAATACAGAGGTGGAAAGGGCCAGATAATGTAGGACCTTGAAAGCCATTGTAAGTACTTTGAGTGCAATAGGAGCCAGCTTGAGGCTTTGCAGAGAGTAAGAGCATGATTTGTCTCCTGTTTTAAAGGGATCACTCTGGCTTCTGAATTGAAAGTTGTCTATAGTGAGGCAAGGGCAGAGGAAGGAAAGTCAGGTAGGAGGTTATTGCAAAAATTTGTATGAGGGTGGGAGGTGGTAACATGAGAGAAGTTTTGGAATATATTTTGAAGTTCGAGCCAAACTGATTTTCTCACGGATTGCATTTGTGATGTGGAAGAGAAAAGACTCGAGGCTGACCCAAAGCTTTTGTCCAAAGCAATGTGAAGAATGGGGTTAATGTGCACAGAGGTAGGAAAGACTGTAGGAGTAGCAAGTTTTAGAGGGAGGACAGGTGTTAATGGGGAGGACCAGGAGTTTAATTCTGGACACATTAAACATAAGGTATTTAGAGTAAATACGGCACCAAGTGTTGGTGGAATAGGGCTGACAACTAGAATTATGAACAAAAGCAGGGGTCTTTTGCAAGAGAGACTGACCTGGGAGTATGCTATTGCTTGCTCAGCTAGAGCAAGAATTTAAAAGCTCCCTCTTCAGGCAGACGGCCTGAGTGGTCCCAGACCCAGGAGGACTCTGTCATCGTGCAGACCGTTAAGGCAGGATTTTAAACAGGAGTCTCACATCACTGTTCCACACTGGAACACCAGATTGTGTTGTCTTTACCAGACATTCCATTCTCTCCTTCTTTATTCCCTCTCTTATACTGGTTTTAGGTATTTCTCTCTACTACACTAGACTTCGAGGGCACAAATTGGTGAATAGAGCACAGATCTTGTAAATCACACATGTACCTTACACCTGGCTCCGTCAGTTCCCACATAGTGACACCATGGCAATTAGCTAAGCTCTGTCCCGTATCTTCCTAAAATGAGGTAATACAACCTACTTCCTGGGGTTATGGTGAGGCTTAGACATGACATATGCTAAGCGCTTGACACATAATGGGCATGCAGTAAATGCCGGTTTGGTACTGAAACTCACCGTGCAGTAGTGGACTAAAACAGGCTGAGTGTTAACGACCTCTGACTGGGGCTTTAGAAATTGGCTGGGTAGAAATGAAGTCCTTAATGTGGAACATCTTCAGCAAATGCCTGAAATGAAATGGATCTCATTAACATACTGGGAGGATTCTTATGGGCAGCCTTTAGTCTGAGGTGTTTTCAGCATTCTCTCTCTGTCTCTCTCCCCCAGCTTTCATTTTTAAACAGCTTTACTGAGGTATAATTCACATATCATACAATTCACCCTAAAACATAAGTGAAGTGTACAATTCAGTGGATATTAGAATATTTACAGATATGTGTAGCTATCATCACAGTCAATTCATCACCTCTAAAAGAAACCCCATAACCTTTAGCTGTCTCATCCCCTACACTTCCTCCCCGTGCCCTAAACAGCTGCTAATCTACTTTCTGTCTCTATAGATTTCCCTGTTCTGGACATTTCATATGACTGGAATCATATAATATGTGGTCTTATGTAGCTAGCTTCTTTCATTTAGCATAATGTTTTCAAGGTTTATCTATGTGGTAGCATGTATCAGTACTGTATGGCCAAATAATATTCCATTGTATATATACATACTACATTTTATCGATATCTTGGTTGGTGGACATTTGGGTTGTCTCCTGTCTTTTGGCCATTATGAATACCGCTGCTATGAACATTAATATATATTTTTTTGTATGTGTACAGACACATGTTTTTATTTCTCTTAAGTATATACTTAGGAGTAGAATTGCTGGATTTTAGCCTTCTCTTGATACTCATCACTGGGAAGGTTAAGAGTTAGTGATTCTACCATCATCTCCCTGAAACACTTTCCTGTGACAGTCCTAAATTTTCTGCATTTTATTCACTTAGTTAATAATTACTGAGAAATAACTGCAAATCAGGTAACATTTTAGGCACCAGGCAACTTTGGTGGGCTCTTTGGGTTCTAGACTCTTCAAGATCTAGATGGAACCTGACAGTAGGGTAATTACTTTTTTTTTTTTTTTCAATCTATTTATCTGCGGCTGTGTTGGGTCTTCGTTGCTGCGTGCGGGCTTTTCTCTGTTTGCGGTGAGCAGGGGCTACTCTTCGTTGCGGTGCGCAGGCTTCTCATTGCGGTGGCTTCTCTTGTTGCAGAGTATGGGCTCTAGGCACCCGGGCTTCAGGAGTTGTGGCTCGAGGGCTCAGTAGTTGTGGCTCGTGGACTCCAGAGCGCAGGCTCAGTAGTTGTGGCGCATGGGCTTAGTTGCTCCGCGGCACGCGGGATCTTCCCGGACCGGGGCTCGAACCCGTGTCACCTGCCTTGGCAGGCGGATTCCCAACCACTGCGCCACCAGGGAAGCCCAGGGTAATTACTTTTATCCGTAGCAAATGTAATTGAAGACTACCTTATGCAGGAAAGCAAAAATAGTACTTAACCTGCATCTTTTTTGATTATCTAAATAAACATCATCATTTCTTAGCTCCTCTTATAAACACTGTCCATAACCTCTTATAGAAGCTTGTTGTTCACACTGCTTATTTATACATTGATAGTTGTATTCATTAATCTCCTCATCCATTCATTCCATACAAATTTAGCAAGCACCTACACTCAATCATTATACTATACTTAGATGATATAAAGATAAGACACACACTGCTCTTTGGAGAGAAATATACAAAAATAGGTTGTTATAATACACTGTGGTATTGATGAGATGTTCCTAACCCATTTTGGGATTCCGGGGGAAGGCTTCCTGAAAGGTTAAAATGTACAGCATGGATATAGAGACAGACCAGGGTAAGGTGGGGAACTTTCTAGGAAGAGGGAACAGTGAAAGGAGATACATGAATAAGAAATATCATGGTACAAGTAGTTTAGTATTGCTGGATCATAAAGTGCATCTGAGATAAAGAATCTTCACAGGGAAAATATAATTACTTAATATGTAGCCTGCCAGTGGGAATGAATGATTATGCAATAATTTACAAGTGCCTGCTAAATAGCTGTGTGACATAAGATAAGCCATTAACATCTCTGTGCCTCATTTGTCATCAAATGTTGAGTGGGAAACAGATTTCATGAATACCTCCTTTCTAAAGTGACACATAAATTGCTAAAAAGAAAGTCTTAAAGAACATTCTAATGTTGTCCCAAATACAGCCAAGTCCTGGAAAGATAGAACTATATGAGATAAAGGAGGTATGTCATAGATAAGATTCCAGATTAAACAGATTGAAGAACTCTGCAAAAAGGAAACAGATGAATTTCAGACCTGGCTTGGTGCCCCAGTTGTGCTGACTGCCTACAGAAGAAAATTCCCAAGCCCCAAATTCAAGTCTACACCTATCCTTCCCAAACTCCACCCTCCATGATTCATGAAAAGGGCACAACTATTATCTGACCTCAAATCCTCTCCTAATACTTGTTTTGGAAATTTTGATGCGTCTCTGCAGATAGTGGATTGTGAGCCTATGTAGCTATCCCATAGTATTCACAGTACTCATTTCTTCACAAAGTGGTTGCTGTGTTCTCCCGTGAAATTTGGCTATTCCTAGGTCTTCAAGATGATATATGGGGCTCTATCAGGGCCTGCATCACATTTTATTCTTATATGTATTGCTAGCAGTGGTCACTGGTTCCCCTTTTCCTTTTTGAAAGCTATACATTGTTATCTTTGACCTTCATTTGCTGCTTCTAGCTCAAGGCAGCCATACAACAAGCAAGTAGAAGAGAAAGCGCCTGACATTCCAAGTGCCACAGCAACCCTTTAAGTTGGGTCTGTGCCAGCCTCCAGAGCCTTTGCCCTCATACTTTACTCCATATTGATAAAGCAGCAAGGGAGACCAGGGGGTAACCTTGGTGCCCATATGTAACTGTCCCCAAACACAGGCTGTAAATGTACAGAAGCACAAAAAGGAAGGAGAAGGGCTGTTGCCAATTCTTCCATCCAGTTGGTCCACCTGAGAGGTAGTCTAGTCTTGCTTCTTTAATAGTCAGTCCTTTGAAAGAGGAACAAGCAATCTATGGCATGGAAAATGAACAGGGAAGAAGGCATGATGAAACCTGCAAGGCATTATATGTAAGGGGCATAGAAGGAAGAAATGGAGACACACTGTGCTATTAGAGAACAGGTGTCAATTAATTAACTAAAGTCTATGGTTCCCAAGTTGCTCTCAGATCATATAGTGCTCCTTGCTCCTTGGGAAGGGCCATTGCTAAAGTGGGTGCATTGCCATTAATGAAGGGAGACCTTACCCTGGAAAGGAAGACTCCCACCTGTGCTGGTAAATCTGCTGTTGACTTACGTGGCACAGAAGCTTCTGGAATTACTACCATTTGTGACATAAAAATTTGAGTCATTTAAATTTTTTTCTTTTATGAAATAAAAATTTGCATAATCTAATGACATTTGCACAGTAGCTATCATTCATGGAATGCAATTTCCAGCACTGAATTCCTAGGATAAGCTGCATTTGGAATTTAAGGTTTTATTACAAGCATCACTTAAGCTTTCTGTTTTCATCCGCTTTGTAATTTTTTAGTTGTCCAGCGGTGGGCTACCAAATCACTGAAATTTTATTCAGTAAAATGTCTACATATTGAAAACATAGTTCATGTATGTATTACTAAGACAATAAAACAACCACCAAGCCATAGGAAGTTCTTCTTCTTTTTTTTTTTTTGGTCAAATTAAATATCAGGAAAAAACCCTCTGGGAGGCGTGCATGCCCACACCCAGCTACTATGTGTGTTAGCTGCTAAAAGCCACAGCTGCTCCTTTTGATAAAGAATTGACCTCCATAGATGGGACCCACCTTCCCGGACGTTGCCTGGAGGGAAACACCCCTCACCCCCAAACAGGAGCAGCACACACCCACTTGACCGGTAAGGAAATATGAATGTCCTGCTCCTTTGCCTCAAGGCGGGACAATGTTTGTGGTGTCACTCTTGTTCCAAAACTATGGGATCAGGCTGAGACTAGACTTCAGCTGAAACCACATCTTTGCTTTGCTTCCCCCCCCCCCCACCCACCGCCCCGCCATGTCCTATCCTGCTTCCTTCACTTCCTTATCAGTTTCTTCTGAAACACTCCCTCAAAGAATCAGTAACATAAGGATCCTTATCTCAGGCTCAGCCTCTTGGAAACTCAAACGAAGACTATGTGAAAACGCTCACTAGTCCCAAAGTAGGATAACTATTGAAAAATATTAAAGTAAAGTGATATAAACCATTTTCAGAAAAAGGACAGTTACAAAGTAATAAAGGATATCCATTTAAATATATAAAAATACGTATTGATGTTTGGAAATTTTGACATGCAGTGACAGAGTAATGTGAAAATTGTATGCAATTATTGACATTCAAGTAATAGAAGCATAGAAAGCCAAAGGTTAGCCATAGATGACTCCTGTCGAGACCAAATGTGTATGTCCATGAACCTGTATGTAATGGCCATAACCTTGTCAGCTGCATCCGGTTTGACATGTACAGAAAGATGTGTGATAATGGGATTGATGAATTCATTAGCATTATGAATCACTCAAAAACAGAATCTTTAACACATTTTATTAACGATTGACTAAAAACTGTTGGTTTGGAGAGGACGAAGATTACAAATGTTTTAAATTGGTTTCCCGAAGGGCAAGGAAATTGAAGCAATCCTTTTTACCCTACATGATCAGGGATGGAATACACATCTCCCCTATGGTGTTGTGCTTGGGTGGCTGGTATGGCCGGAGGAGTTTATGTAAGTCCGGAAAAGCACGATACTGGGAAATGAGCAGAAAGGGAAATGCCGAATGCTGAGCCAGGCACTGGACAAGAAGTTCTGTTCTGATTTTTCAAAAGAAAAAGATGATAGATTGGAGATTAAGGATCATTCATTGATTGATTCAACCAATATATAGAGAGCACCTCTTCTGTGCTGGGGTTCTGTGCTCCTTGCTCTGGTTACAGACATGGAAAGGCAGAAATGAGCTCCCAAGTCAAGTTTGCTGTATTGTAATCATTCCTGGTCTGACTTCCATGCTTTTTGCAAATGATTTCTGGAGTTTACAGGCTTGTTTTACATTTGTGTGGTTTCCTAGGGCTTTCAAATATTTAACCATGTCTAAGATTTTCCCAATTCCCTAAAACTCTTCAGTTAATTCACATTCCAAAATTGTCATAGGGAAAAATGGATCTCTCTCCCAGTGCCCCTAAAAAGCCCCAAGCCTACAATTATGATAATTTAATGGTGAATAGTGTTCATTAAATATTCTGTATCTTAATTGTTTTTCCCAGAGAAAATGAAAAGGCTACTTATATCTCTGGGAGTCTTATGCTGAGTATTGGCATCCAAGTTGTAAAATTCTTCAAGATTTTTGGACCCAAGAACTCCCACTTGTGAGAGATCGGGCCATCTTGTGTCATGCATTAGAATTTAGTGTGTTAATTTATTTATCCTATTCTATCCCTAATCCATCTGTATTTCAGTAATCACAGCAACTAGTATTTGTAGATATCTTTTCATTATATCTGCTTTGTCACAACTTTGAGGATTTTATTTAAGTAAATTAAATATCTTAACAGTGTATGCAGTTAGGATTCTGAATATGTAGCTAGAACGTAACCTTCTAAAGAACAGGAGTTTGTTCTATTTTGCTAAATAGCTTGTTATATTTTGATGACTATTTTGACTAACTCTGGAGATGGATTGATGGGGATAAATTTCCCAAGTACTTTAAAGAAAATTATTTATGATGGCTCTTTCATCTGTTAATGGAAGAGTGTTATCTTTCTCTTAATGATTATAAAGATTTTGTATCTTATTTTTAGAATAGAAATATGTAAATAAAATTTGGACTTTGGGAACCAAGTACTTTAAATTTCCATAAATGACTTTCTTTTCATAAAACCATACTGTATGAGAACTCGCACACTATTGTGCCTTAATTTAGTGTGTAAACAGATTCTTAATATGTTATCTTTATTGATGGAATCTTACTAGTGTGTTTGTGCCTGTGTCAACTTAATTCTCATAGAGCCTCTTGGGATTTATGGGTTGTTGGACTTTTAAAAATCCATTGGAAGCAAGTGGATTCTCAATATAAGAGTAGTACCTAGTTAAAAGAAAAGCAATATTTTATCTGATGTTACAAAGAGCTCTTCATTTATAACATTCAATCTCTGAGAAAGTTAACTTATGAGGAATAAATTATATTACTTAGCAACCTTCTATTCATTTCACCACATTTTTAAAAGCTTATATTCTGCAAATAATTCACATAATGAAACAATGGACATAAATTATATACATTAAGAAAGATTAAAAATTCAAATACTTATAACGTGATTCGAAGGTCATTTGTTCTAAATCAGTACTTAGATTGTTAATTTCTAAGAAAATGAATTTCTAAGTAAATTGTTAATTTATAAAAAAACTTTAATAAGGTTTTATTTAGGGGTATCTTGAAGTAGCAAAGGTGTGTTTTAGAGAAATTCTATATTTTATAGATTCCAGTCACTGCTTCTACAATACATATATTTCTACTATGTTTACTGATTGATTGGTATCCTATAAATAGCTTATATTTTTAACATGACTCGTATTACTGGGGTTGGTCCTCAGGTGTGTATATCAGAAAGCAAACACAGAGATGGCTGAAATTGGGCAGGCTTTTATCACTCCTAATAAGAATACATTTTCTTAGCAGGTGCAAAATTGAAGCTATAAATTGAGACAACACCGAAATAACAAGTTTGCTTATTGTGGATAATTTCTGCAATATTGTAAAAAGTTTCTACAAATTTAAGACAAGATACTGATAATTTGTTAACATGTCTGAGGCCCTATGATAAACAAAAATCCACGAAAAACCACAACAGAAAAACTGCGAGAAATAAAAAAAAATTAAAGTTGGTTGTTTGCAATTTAATTACGACAATATCTGGAATGAAAATGAAGAAGATAAGTTGAAAGGAACATTAGAAATTGTCTTGCTTGATATTCTAATTTTATAGGAGTGGAAACTGAGACATGCTGAGCTTAAGTGATTTATCCAAAGTCGTGGTTAGATTGTTCCAGAATCTGCTCCCGACTCTCTTCCAGTCCACTTTCATGCCTGTCACTGCCTCCTATGACAGAAGAACACGTGCCAGATAATTGTAATTGCTTAAGAAAAACCAGTTGGAAAATAGTGAACTGTAATCACACATGGGCCGAAACAACAGTATTTAGGAGAGGAAACACCATTCTGGAACATCCATCTCAGACTTGGCAAGCTGGAATGACAATCTGCAACTTTATTTTCACCAGTTATCAATCACTGGTATAATGAGGCAAATGCTACCAGAGAAATTTAATTACCGAATCAAATTATTAAAAATTATATATACGTTTAAATCTTGTACAAATGAAAGAGGTTGTATTTTCTTCAACCATAAAATTCTCTCCTTCTTCCTTTTGATTTGATGTAAGTCAGTCAAATCTGTATGGAAATAATCCAGAGGGGGCAAAACAAGTCTAACAGATCTCATTTTGCAATACTATGAATCTAAATAGACCTATATTCTACTGAATGATTTTCCTCAACTTCTCCTTAGCTGTGGGTAGAGGAACAGATAATAGCTGAGTCTAATTAAATTTGTTCATTGAGTGCTTTCTAATTTTTTCCATTTCAGTATTTGTATCTTCCTTCTCTGACAGTGAATGGCTCCAATTACACTGAATATGTATACTTGTTCGATCACTATGTAACCAGGCTTCTATTGACCCTGCTATTCCCTGCTCTGCATGGAAGCTCTCCTCACTCTGCTTGGCCTCTGACACCCCGTGCCAGATCACCCTTCCATGAAGATGCTTCTTCACTCTTCTAGGCTATGACACTCTACTCTGGGTAGCGTTCCTACACAAATGTCCTCACTCACTTCAGTTTCTGGCACCCTGAGCTGGGCCATTCAGCTCTCCACACCCCAATCCCTGCTGGCCTGTTTGCCTACTTTGCTGAACCCTATGCCCTACTTATTGGATTTATGATTAAATTGTTCAAGAAGGAAAGGAAGAGAAAGGGAAAACAACTCGTTAGATTTTAAAATTAAATGTCAAACTTCTAAAATATTTAAGTGACTCAGTATATTATTAAAGGAGAAGGATGCAGTATATTTCTGGAAAGTTTGGTGGGGTTTTTCTGGTATTAGTTTATAAAAAGAGTGCTGGACAAAGACTAAGAAGGCTAAGCTTTGCTCGCAAAGTTAATTTGCAGCACCTTGGAGAAGAAAGCCTTGATTGATAGCTTAAAGTTGATGGAGGTGAGTGACCAATACAATTTCTGCCACAGACAAAGCTTTAGGACCTAGTTCCCTTCCTTCAGTCAAGATTCACTGAATCATACTTTTTTACCCTTTGCAATGGTTACTTTTTCCTTTCTTTGTTACTGAGAAATGGTTCTGGATTTTGTGATTGCAAAGGACCTACTTTTCTGTACCATCAGTGTTAATGCTCTTAAATAATATTTTTTTGGACGTGTTAAGTCATTTAAGTCTTTTTTTTTTTTTAACTTTTCTAGTTCACAGAGTACCAAACACATTTTATGTGAGGGATGGGGACCCACTTCCTCAAAATATAACTGCTAGTAAGACAAGAGCATAACAAAGTTAGCCTCATCACACAGAAGCAGGTCACGGGGTGTCCAGGTGGAACCACAGGGGTCATTCGTCCAGGGTCCCAGTGTTAACACCCTACCATTTCATGTCCTTGATCTGTGGTCACTTCTTTCCTGAGTATCAGCGTATCTCTACGATTTGTTCTAGTCAATCAGAGCAGAATGCCTTTAATGTGATAAACCCTAACGGCCCCTACAGAATTGTTGCTGTCCGTCATGTCAAGTTCTCCTTTGGAGAGAGTTTTGACTTTATGGATCATTGATTTGATAAACCAAAATGAGCCCTTTAAAGCTCTCGTGTTTGTCAGGTGGCTGGATTTATCAGGGTTGCATGCTCAATGAAACTATCTTTCCTGGAGTCTGAACACCTAGGAGGTGACCAGTGTCTCTTCTTGATGACCTGATGTAGTTACTTGTTTCTGTCCTTCATTCCGTGAAGGAGACTTCACTTTTTGTCTTACTTTTGGAATACCATTGCTGAGAAATGTGCTTCTGTTTCACTCTGTGGAATGCTAGGAAGTGATTTTTAGGCATTCTTCATGGAAGTGTTAATACTTATGAGACAAATGGCTTATTATTGAACTTGGAGCTGGAAGACCTAGATTTGGATGCTGACACAGCTGCTTATTAGCAATGTGGTCTCAGCTTCCTTATTTGTAAAACTGGGTATTCTCATTATCTCACAAAGTTTTTTCTGAGCCTCAAATAAAATAATTCAAGAAAGTACCATGCAAATGCAAGGCATTATTAGTATTTTGTAAAAAGTCATTTCTTTAAAGGCAAAACAATTCATTATAAGGAAAAGTCCAAATGAAAGCAAAATAATAAATAAAATTATCTTAAGAACTGTTGAGAGAATTTTGGTTTTGCAAATGTAAATTTCTTTTCGTATTTAATGAATGCAAATATATTTACTCTTAATGTTTAACTAGTTACTGTAAGTTCTAAATAGTTTCAAAAATGTTCACTTCAAAAAGTCGTTGCCTTGCTTTGAAAGAAAGTTTAATTTCAAGGGCAATATACCTACTCTTTCCCCAAATCATCTCTAAGCAATTAGTCTAAGAGTATTGACGTAAGGGGAGGTGTTAAGTCTTTATTCAGAATGCACAGCTGATTCCAAGTCAGCTAGCATATATTCCAAGACAACGAAACTGAGGAGCAATGATTTAGAGACTCCAGAAGACGCAATCAGATATTACCATAAAGTGGGCCAACCACTGTAACTCTTTCAGCCAATATGTGTTAAAATTCTCTGTCATGGGAGAACTGTATTGGCCCCAGCAGACTGGCAGACATTTATCTCCCTCAACAAACCTGGTGTATTAGACAAAAGGAAGAAGTATATTTTGATGGTCATCATCCTAAATAAGGGGACCATGAAAACAGACTTAGTTTGAGTCTCCCTGAAAGCAGAGCATGAGACAAATATGTGGGTACACATAGTTTACTTGGGAGTTAATCCCAGGAAGCAGAGGTGAGGGAGAGGGAGACACGAAGTGGGGAAAATGGTGAGTTATTGCACTGGCCACCTCTGTGGACAGTTGGTGATCAATTCTGTCGGAGCCCTTTAAGAATTCACCTTAGAGATGTTCCAGCGAAGGACAGGGAGGCTGGCTCCATTCATTCCCCTCTCCTGTTGGTTGAGGGCTGCCCCTAGAGGCTCATTTGCTCTATGCATTTCCAAGCTGTGCTTAGTGGGGGGGGAGTTGTGGGCTGTGCTGCCTTGTGTGACATCAGAGAAAGCCCCAAATCTGAGAGGTGCCACAGTGTGGCTTGAAATGGATGCTGGTCACTTGCACAGTATTGTCCTGCACTGCTGTGCTGAAATCTGGTGGGCCAGGCGATGTGGCCAAGTGTCTGCTACAAGGAAGAGAAAGCAGAGAGTGTAAGAGAAGTCATTATGTAATCATTTATTATAGAGGTGAGATAATGTTGTAACTGTAGGATCACTGGCTGTATGGAGTGGAAAATGAGCATTGAAAGCATTTCTCTAGAATTCATCAGAAGAGAGAATGCTGTGATTCTCATGGTTAATGCTGAGTATCTAAATGGATATATTTCTGTAATGGCTGAATTCTTACAAGCTATTTTCGTTTTCAGGAAACAGGTTTTCAGAAACACAATGTCATATGTTCTGATCCTAAGTTCATTAAGCAACATCTGATCTGTGATTTTGTTACCAAACGCAAGTTCATGTGCCTAACACACAGTGAGGTCAAACAAACCGAAATGTCAGAGTTTGGAGCAGAGAAAGGTTTATTGCAGCCCATGCAAGGAGAACTGGTGGCTCGTGCCCCCCAAACCCTGAACGCCTTGAAGGGTTTCAGCAAAGCATTTTTAAAGGCTAGGTGAGGGAGGGGCCCGGCTGGTTGGTGAAAACTTCTTGGTATCGGAATCCTTTGTTCTTGCAGCTCTCCAGGTAGGTCAGGTCATGATGTTCCTGTAAACCTCCAACAAGACAACTGTTAGTCTCTGTTCTGCAACTTTTTATCTCTATATGAATGGAAAAGTGTTATACCCTTAAAGGTCAGAGCCTTGAGAATCAGCGATCCTATGTATTTCAGGCTATAGGCAACATTCTTAACTTGAAGCAAAAGCAATAGAATACAAAGATTAAAGTAAAAGAAACAGATCTAATATGGCATCAGATTTGTTCTTCCCTATTACAATTTGCTATCCTGGATGAACCTACCCTCAGAAAGGGAGTCTTCTGTGCAACTGGCCGTTTTTCAGAGAGAGTTCCCGTTGCATGGAATACCATATTGGAGTTTGGATTTGAGGCAGCCTCTTGGGGACTTATTATCATGTTTCAGACTCTTAGCATACCAGAGAAACCCAAATCATTGTAAATTGAAGGGTTATTAGGTTAATAAGCATTTCACTGAATCTGAGATTTTGAGTGACCCTCATCTAATCTGCATCCTTTCTCTTACAGAGGCTCAAAGGAATTTCATAATTTACCTAACATCAATTTGTGAATGGACAGGCTGGGACCAGCTCCTCTGTCCCTCCTGGAATTCAGTTCAATATTCTGCAACAGCATCTCAGATAATACGCACTTGCCAATTTGCATAATCAGTCTTTCACTTTTGTACCACACAGGGTCACTGTTTAAGTACACAGTGATACACTTCCTGACCTTTAGAATTTTAATTCACTGGGCTTAGTGAAATTCCCCAGACACCTTTAAGAACTTGTGGAAAGGAAAATGAATGCAGGCTTTTGGAATGTTTTGAATACCAAAAGCCAAAACTGCACAAGTAAATGACAAGAGTTTAAAAAGAATGCCTTAACAGCTGGCTGAATAAATCAACCAAAGTTGAAACGTTCACTTAACTTGTCTGTGAAATTTTTCTTCCTCGGAGTGAGGGACTCCTTGGGGGAAAGAGGGTAGCAGGTAAATATTTTCACCTCTTGCTTCCTCTGCAATCAGAATGTGCTGCAAAGTTATTCATATGCTCCATATGTAACATAACACAAGACTAAACTTTATAATCCTAGGACGCCCATGGTGTGGGATTCAGACCGCCATGATCTTCCCACGTCTGGGCAGGCCTAGGACATTACTGTCAAAGAAACTTCTGCAACAAAATAATGTGCCAACCTCTGAAGTTAGATTTCATGAAGGTACTTCATGACTTAGGCTTATACTTTTGTTGCTGGGGAAATGGAATCCCTCCTGTTGCCAGTGAATTTAAGGTTCTTTCTTTGTCCCGAAAGAATTTGGAGACGAAGTGATAGGTAAGAATCAGATTTATTTAGAGAGAAACACACTCCACAGACGGAGTGTGGGCCATCTTGAAAGGCAAGAAGCAAGAGGCAAGAGGCTTCGAATTGTGGCATGGTTAATTTTTATGGGCCAATGAGTGGGAGGATTGTTCCAACTATTTGGGGAAAGGGTGGGGATTTCCAGGAATTGGGCCACTGCCCACTTTTTGACCTTTTATGGTTGGCTTCAGAACTGTCATGGCGCTGGTGGGTGTGTCATTTAGCATGCTAACGTATTACAATGAGCGTATAATGAGGCTCAAGGTCTACTGGAAGTTGAGTCTTCTGCCATCTTGGACCTAGTTGGTTCTCACTAGTTTTCATCATGTACTATGGCTATGTCATTCTTTTAAAGGTTGTGCCCTGCCCCCTTCCCTCCTGTTTCACTCCTGTTTCCTCCTGTTTGGCAGCAGCCTGCCGGCTAATGTCTCCCTGTGGCTAGCCAAGGGCTTGTCCTGTTCCATTTGGGAAGGAGGTAGAACCTCATTTTCCCTTATACATCTTCTATGAATCTCTCAGAGTCCTTGGAATGGTCCTTCCGAAGTATCTTAAGTGAAGAACTAATCCAAACTCAGGGTGTGGGGGGGAATGATGCAGATTCTAAGATGCTCTGCGTCACCTGGATCCAGATGTGGGTGTCTGTGGCAGTGCATGATGCCCAGGGATGAAGGAGACCTGTTACTGTATTCAGAGCAGCCACAAGCAGCCCTGAGAGTGCATCCTGGCCTCCACTTGAGGAGAAGACATCAATAGGTAACAGTGCTCCTTGGACTTCTTCCTTCTGCCAGGGATGCCCTTTTCTGGCCACAGGCTCCTGAGGGAAATGAACAGTGAGAGACCCAGGACAGAGAGACAACAGAAACAGTGAATATTGATGTGGGTGGGTTTCCTGGTGGCGCAGTGGTTAAGAATCCGCCTGCCAATGCAGGGAATGTGGGTTCGATCCCTGGTCTGGGAAGATCCCACGTGCTGCAGAGCAGCTAAGCCTGTGCGCCACAACTACTGAGCCTGCGTGCCACAACTACTGAGCCTGCCCGCTAGAGCCCGTGAGCCACGACTACTGAGCCCACGAGCCACAACTACTGAAGTCTGCGTACCTAGAGCCCGTGCTCTGCAACAAGAGAAGCCACCGCAATGAGAAGCCCGGGCGCTGCAATGAAGAGTAGCCTCCGCTGGCTGCAACTAAAGAAAGCCCGCGCGCAGCAATCGACACCCAACGCGGCCAAAAAAAAAAAAGATTGATGTGGAGCTGTTTCCTGAAAACGTTAACAGAAACTGTAGAGCATTATTTATTAAAACAATCAGAGTGAAAATGCTTGTATATGGACCTCATGTTTTAGTTACAATTATTATTTTTATAATTAATGTTCATATAGATATTTATTGAATGAGAGCAATGTACATGGTTAGATAAGTGCTAGAACTAATGCTGGATAATAAACTTAAAAAATATGTTCATAATGGAAAATTTCAAACATTTTCAAAAGGAGAGAGGAGTATAATGAACTCCACGTACCCATTGTTCTCTCCAACAATTATACAATTATCAGTCAACAGCTAATTTCATTTGACCTGTACCTGCTCTCCACCCATTCTCAAATTGTTTTGAAGCAGATCCCAGATATAATACTTCATCTCCGTGAGGTTTATCTTTAATAGTTTTGATATATGTTTTTAAAAAGACCTAATTCTAATAAAATTACTACACCTAAAACTTAATTCCTTAGCATCATATAATGTTCAATCTGTGTTCAAAATTTACTAATTTCTCCATAGTTGGTTTGTTTGAATAAAGATCCATGAGACTCACACGTTGCACGAGGCTGATATGGCCCTTAAGTCTCTTTCAGTGTGGTGGTTCCTAGTCTCTCTCTCTTTTTTATGGCCTTTTTATTGTCATTGTTATTTAAAAAATAGTTTGGTTTTAAAGCAAAACGTTGTCATTTAAGTTCATACATCAGTGTTACCGTGATTGGTTTATTCATGGTAAAAAATGATTAAAGAAAACAATTTAGGTGACATAAACTTTATTTAATAGTCCTTTCAGAGAACTGCAGAATGGGACTGAAGGCAGGAAGCTTTTCCAGGATAAAGAATGAAGAACAAGGAAGAGAAAAATAGAAAATATCCGATTGGCTGGGGCCACATAGTCAACCTCGTTTGGGGATTGGCTGACCGGATATTCTGTGTTTCTGGTCAATGGGAGCATTTATAGGGATGCAAAGGTTATCTAAGTTTCAGTTCCCTGATAGGGGACCCTGGGCAGTAGTGGCTCCATCTTGGACCTAGAAAATTATTTCAACATTTGAAACCTGATTTCATTATGCTGTTGCTCATAAGCCCTGCTTTTCCACCATCCCATGCTCCTGGAGGGCAGTGTTTGTTTTCCTCTGTGTGTGTGTGTCCCAGGCTTATCTGCAGGCATTGCTTCATGGTGAGAATCTTTTCGTCTGACCCTGTGTTATAATACCCTAATCATTTTGACTTATACGTATGGATTAAACTTCATAGTAAACCACTTGTTTGTGCATAGGCCAAAGCAACTACAAGTAACTAAATCGAAGCAGGTTCCCACAGTGGGTAAACGTGTGGGGTTTGGGGCAACCTGGCCCTGAGTTTGAAACCTAGTGACACTGGCTGGCTATGCTCTTTTGGGCAAGGACTTAACAGCACCTACTTTCGGTTCCCTAACCCTCAAGGGAGTGTGAGGATATTGGTATTAGCTGCCACAGAGCAGTATTGTTGGGGTTAAATGAGGTGCTGTTTGAAAATTCTCAGCTCGGCGTTCCCCATGCGCTAAGCACTGCGTAAATGAGAGTGTGATGAAGCTGTGGTACTGCACTTCCACCGTCATTTTGGGGGTATGTTTTCATTTTTTAAGCTTTTGAAAAAATACAGTTTTAGATTTATAGTGTAACTGAGCAGATAGTACCTAGAGTTGCATACACTCACCCAGCTTCCCATTTTCCCCATTATTTCCCCTATTATTAATATCTTGCATTCAGGTGGTTCCTTGGTTACCATCAATGAACCAATATTGATATGTTGTTATTAACCAAAGTCTGTAGTTTCTATTAGGGCTCCCTTTTGGTGTTGCATAGTTCTCTCGGTTTTGACAAATGTGTGATGTCATGTATCCACCATTACAGTTTCAAACAGAACAATTTCACCATCCTAAAAATTCCCTGTGTTTCATCTGTTCGTCACTCCGTCCCTCCCCCCAAGCCTTGGGCAGCCACAGGTCATCTTACTATTGCTATAGTTTTTCCTTTTCCAAAATGTCACATAGTTGGAATTGTATGGTATGTATCCTTTTCAGGCTGGCTTCTTTCACTTAGCAATATGCTTTAAAGTTTTGCTTTTTCAAATGCATTTGATTTAGTTATGGGAAGGATTACACAGTGCATGTTCCCTGTGAAGACATGGGAACTGCTTTTGAGTTTCATCCACTTACCTGACACAATATGAGGCAGACTGGAGGGTGTTCCCTTCCAACATTGAGCAGAGTGTAGGAACTGAAGAGACCAGGATTCTGGATCCTCTGGAAGTATACTGTTTTTTAAGCTGATGCACATGTTGGTGTAGTGCAGTGGTTCTTATAGCTGTTCTATGACTGGCTGCAACCAGAAAATAAAGAGTCCTTTGGCCCTGGGAGTTTCTAATTCTATGGGGTTGGAGCTATACTTGGGAATCTGTATTTTACTGGGCTCCCCAGGTAATACTTAGAGCCATTTCTTTGTTAGTAAAATGAACCCTGGCTTTGGCATCAGAGGATTTGGCTTCAAGTCCTCACTCTTCATTAAAGCATCAAACATTTATTTAGCTCCCACTGTGTGCCAGACCATGAGCTAGGTTCTGGGTTGCTATAATGAGGAGGTCAGCAGTCATACTTTGCACCCTAATGAGCTTATACTCCAGAAGAGGCAGACATTAATCAAAGAATCCTATTTATCAATGTTATTCATCCACTCTGCTAGGTGCTAGAAAGAAAATACAGAATACTATGAGAATGTAACAGAAGGGTCTAACTTAGTCTGAATGGGGTCAGTGGTTCACTTTTCCCTGAGAAAATGACCTTCGACTGAGATGTTATCTGTGAAGTGACGACAGGATGTCTGCCACCAGGGCACACAAGGTCAGTATGGTTTAGAACACCAGGAGAGAGGGCCGAGGTTGTGGAATTAGCCACTCAGCAGCTGTTCTTCTGCAGACAGACAGCCAGGGGCCCTGGCTCTCCAGCCATCCTCGTACTCAACTGCACTGAAATTTCCCACAAATCTCTAAAACATGTTTTATGATTCAGCCAATTATGTTTATCTGAAGCTCAAACAATCAGGTTGTAAATAGGCCTCTCTTAAAGAGTGTTAGAATGTGGTTCTTAAAGCTTCTCTCTATCTGGGTGGGACCAATTATTCATTTACGAAAAAATATGCATAGGAGAGAAAAGCATCTGATTTTGTATCACGATTACGGAAGAACTGTGTAGTGCTTGAGCATTTATCAAGTGTTTTTACCTGTGGTGTCATTTCTTCTTCACCGTAGCCTGAGAGATATGGATTATTACCATATCCACTGTACAGATGTGGAAGCAAAAGTTGAGAGAGATGCAGAACCCCACTGCAGTCACACAGTGAAGAACTGAGTGCAGTGGTTGACTATAAGTCAGTGGCAGCTAGGACCGTTTATTACTACCACTGTGTCAGTTTTGAGCCCCAGGTGTATGCTCATGTATCGAAAATATACAATTCAGACACATTGACTTCCCAGGACCTTTCTTCATCCTGAAAGTGAGTTTCTATAGAGGACTGCCTGTGTTTCTTCTCCTACTCTCCAAAGCTAACAGGATCTCCTTAGAAACCTGCAGCTCAGTCCAAGGCAAAGCAAAATGAATTGTCCTAAAGTTATAGATGTTATTAAGATTTCTGCCCATATGAGCTGGAATTTTGCTTTATTGCCTGATAGATCTTTTTCAATATGAACCATATTTCTACTCTTCTCCTTAGAGATTGCTGCTGAAATTGGACCATGTGGGAGGCCCTATAATCAGCAAGGTTTTTTCGTATACTTTGGAGACTGTAGGTGACAACGTAGTATTGTTTATTTTAGAAGTTGCAAGGCTGCTTACCTCCCTCCTGATATCTTTCTTCCTATCTTATTATAGTGCATGCTGTTTCTAACTTTGTGTCATTCCCTGAAATTTGTAAGGCCTTGTATATAAAAATCCCCTGTAAAATAACATGCTACCTTAAAAAAGTAACCCATTAGCATCCATTAAGGCTTAAATGTTAATTGTAACCATGAAGTTTGAAAGTTATGGGTAAATGATTTACTACTAAGAAGCCAAAGGCCTCTAGATACGTCTGAATCCAAGGACAGAGCCAAAGTTTGAATGATTCTAACAATGCAAAAATGTCAGTAAATTATGGGATATCCCCCTCCTCCCCTTTATCTTACCCTAAACTACTACTATTTCATGATATATTTAAGTGTTAATCATGTTGGATACTGTGAGATCATCAAAGATGGTCTAAAATATAGTAAGTCTCTACTGCCTTTTTAAAACTTTTATGGGAGAACTGGTTTTCTCTGTTTTCCCCTGAGAATTTTGCTTGGCTGTTGTGTCTGTCTTAATGCTCCAATAGTTGGTCTTAGGTTTGAACAGTGCAGTGGAACCTCATTTTAACCAAGCAATAATTTTGGTAATATGACCCCTATTTTTAATTTTTATTATATTTTGTATTCTAATAAATTATTCTGAATTTTCCTTCCAAAAATTGAAACCTCTTAAGGTCTAGGTTTTGCCATCTTGAATTCCAAACCCTATTAGTTGGCTAAGACTTTCTATGACCTGGTTGAATTGTCAACACAGGTTGTAGATTTCTGAAAAATTAAGTATGTTCTTATTCTCTCTAACAAAAAAGTGGAGGAAGGAACATCTTTGCATGCCCACATCACCTGGCACCATCATTTTAACTTTATTCATTAACTTTATTTTGCAATGTGTGAGACCCAAGAGAAAATCTGCTTCCCTTAGCTCTAGTTTGGCTTCCAAATAAAATATTAGTCTGTTAGTTCATTTTGCTGTATCGCCTCAAAGTTTTGTCACTGTGCTGATGCTAGCTAGGATCCTGACCAGATGGGAAATGTATGAAGTGCATTTTGATGGAGGAGACAGAGAGAAATACAGAGCAGGGGAAGGAGGGTTAGGCTGCTTTGGTTGGGTACCTCAGTTGGGGATCCTCAGGAGCCAGGAAGCTTCAGTTTCCAACATGTTGTTTGGATATTGAAGATAGAAGTGATGAAGGCATAGAAGGTAGGATACAAAGACCAAATTCTTCCATTTCACAGCTTCATTTTGAGAACAGCCCAGAACAAATAAAAGGAAGCAAATTCTTGTTGGAATAGAACTTCAGCACTCCTGTTGTAAAGGCCAGACTCATGCAGATATATCCTTGGGATTTATCATACGTAGACTTGGTTCCATTTAAGCAATGCTCCAGCAATTCGAGAATCCAGGAAAACCTCAAACACTTTAGACTCAGCTGGAAGGCCTGTGACAGCCACACTGTGAGTACACACATGAACCTGAGGGCTCATCCCAAACTGAGTGGAGGATCCTCTAGTCCAGTGATTCTTAATCAGTAGGCATTAGACCACCTATGTCGGAAATTGATGTATGTTAAAATGCAGATTCCTCGGCTCCACCTCTGGCCGACTGGAACAAAATTTCCATGAGGTGAGGTCTAAGAATTTGCATGTTCACAAACAAGCTAGAAACTTCTTATTCATACTTAACGGCAGATATCCCTGGGGATATGTCAAACCCACCATGTGGGAATGAAGGCAGAACTTTGAGCCTGCAGCTCAAATGGGTTGGGATATTTTTGGTAGAGCTTCTATTATAGATAAAACAATAGTCACATCAGTAGCAAAGGGCTTCAAAAACGTTCCAATGTCCATGGATGGCATAGTTTCCTGTTGTTCTCAAATCCTGATATGTTCTAGAGAAATTTCAGTTTTTTCATCAAGTCTCACAGCTAATAAATGTACTGAGGCTCTGAGTGTACTTGTAGTTCTTGCATTGGAATGTAATCTAATTGAATAAAATTTCATAGAGCTGTTTGGATAACATAGTACAACAAATAGATTCGTGTCTGTGCACTTACAAAAGTTCACATTTTGCATATTTATATATTTTATTATTTAACAAACATGGACTAGGCACTGTCCCAGTGCTTTAATTATAATCCAATGTGATGTTGTTATATTATAATCATAGTATTAAATTATAGTAATTTAATATAATATTTTATCATTTGAATAGTATTTAGTTTTTTTATACAGCAAATTCTTATTAGTCATCAATTTTATACATATTAGTGTATACATGTCAATCCCAATCGCCCAATTCATCACAACACCCC
>NC_041214.2:143220094-143220732 GCF_002837175.3 Physeter macrocephalus
TGATTCCTTTCCTTCTGCTAAATTTGGATTTCGTTTGTTCTTCTTTCTCTAGTTCCTTTAGGTGTAAGGTTAGATTCTTTATTTGAGATTTTTCTTATTTCTTGAGGTAGGCTTGTGTAGCTATAAACTTCCCTCTTAGAACTGTTTTGCTGCATCCCATAGGCTTTGGATTGTCATGTTTTCATTGTCATTTGTCTCTAGGTATTTCTTGATTTCCTCTTTGATTTCTTCAGTGATCTCTTGGCTATTTAGTAACGTAGTGTTTAGCCTCCGTGTGTTTGTGTTTTTTACGTTTTTTCCCCTGTAATCCATTTCTAATCTTATAACGTTGTGGTCAGAAAAGATGCTTGATATGATTTCAATTTTCTTAAATTTACTGTGGCTCGATTTGTGACCCAAAATGTGATCTATCCTGGATAATGTTCCATGCGCACTTGAGAAGAAAGTGTAATCTGCTGTTTTTGGATGGAATGTCCTATAAATATCAATTAAATCTATCTGGTCTATTGTGTCATTTAAAGCTTCTGTTTCCTTATTTATTTTCATTTTGGATGATCTGTCCATTGGTGTAAGTGAGGTGTTAAAGTCCCCCACTATTATTGTGTTACTGTCGATTTCCTCTTTTATAGCTGTTAGCA
>NC_041214.2:143221420-143240483 GCF_002837175.3 Physeter macrocephalus
GGTAGAGTAATCTTGGTTGTAGGTTCTTCCCTTTCATCACTTTAAGTATATCATGCCACTCCCTTCTGGCTTGTAGAGTTTCTGCTGAGAAATCAGCTGTTAACCTTATGGGAGTTCCCTTGTATGTTATTTGTTGTTTTTCCCTTGCTGCTTTCAATAATTTTTCTTTGTCTTTAATTTTTGCCAATTTGATTACTGTGTGTCTCGGCATGTTTCTCCTTGGGTTTATCCTGTATGGAACTCAGTGCGCTTCCTGGACTTGGGTGGCTATTTCCTTTCCCATGTTAGGGAAGTTTTCGACTATAATCTCTCAAATATTTTCTCCGATCCTTTCTCTCTCTCTTCTCCTTCTGAGACCCCTATAATGAGACTGTTGTTGCGTTTAATGTTGTCCCAGAAGTCTTTTAGACTGTCTTCATTTCTTTTCATTCTTTTTTCTTTATTCTGTTCTGCAGCAGTGAATTCCACCGTTCTGTCTTCCAGGTCACTTATCCGTTCTTCTGCCTCAGTTATTGTGCTATTGATTCCTTCTAGTGTAGTTTCATTTCAGTTATTGTATTGTTCATCTCTGTTTGTTTGTTTTTTAATTCTTCTAGGTCTTTGTTAAACATTTCTTGCATCTTCTTGATCTTTGCCTCCGTTGCTTTTCTGAGGTCCTGGATCATCTTCACTATCATTATTCTGAATTATTTTTCTAGAAGGTTGCCTATCTCCACTTCATTTAGTTGTTTTTCTTGGGTTTTTTCTTGTTCCTTCATCCGGTACATAGCCCTCTGCCTTTTCATCTTGTCCATCTTTCTGTGAATGTGGTTTTTGTTCCACAGGCTGCAGGATTGTAGTTCTTGTTTCTTCTGTCTGTGCTCTGCTAGTATTTTGTTTTGATAGAAGAGTAGAATTGAAGTAGCAATAGTGTATCTAGTGATCTGACGTCAGAAACATTTTACTTACTTTCTTTGTGGTGTCAGTTGGTATACAGAGGATGGGCTTTGGATTCAGACAGACATTGGTCCCAGCTTTTCCACTTGCTGGTTATGTAACCTCAGGCATATTATTTAACTTCTCTGAATCTCTGCTTTCTCAGTGATGAAGACAGTAGTTTATTACTTCTATAGTATAGAAATTTACCTTGATAACTGTGTCTGGAGTGTACCAAATGCTCAAGTAATATGGTACCCTCCGTTGCACTTCAGGAAGGATTCAGGTGGCATGTTGTAGCTTCTGTTGCTCAGCTATGGTCTGTTATTGAGGAATATTTCATACTTCATCTTTCTTTCTAATTCTTATACCTTTCCTTTATCCATAATGCAGCCGTTCTCTTCTGCAGGAACAATGAAACACAGTACCAACCAAGCTGCGTTATTAATTTTGCACCGAGCCTACTGACAGTGACCTCTCCTGCAGTAGCCTTCAATCCTTTGCCTTAAAAAATGTCTCACAAAGGTTCTCCATTGGGCAGGTGTGAGCATTATTCTTAGTCCTCCCACTGCTTCAGTGGGGCACAGTCATAGTAATATGTACATTTGCAGTTTGGCTCAGGTCTATTTCTCTGCTTTGCTCAAAAGGTACCACTGACCTTTCTAATAAGCTGGGTTGCAGTTGACTGAGCTTGCACATAGGAGGGCCAGTGAGAAAGTAAATCTCTGTTTCTGTCTAGCCAGTCATCAAGAGTCAGGAAAAATTCCACTCAAAGTCCATAAATCTCAATTTTCCTTCCTGAAGGGATGTGAGAGAATAGCTCTCCTGTCTTTACATGTGATAGCATTCCTGAATGCACAGGGAGGGGTTTTGATGTCAAATTTTTGTGCCATAATTGTGGGTGGCAACAGCTAGCATCCTGCAGTTAGGAGTGAAATTAGATTTGGGACCTGTAAAGGACAGCAGTATGTCTGGGGTATGTAAATCACCTGAGCTCTTCAAATGGACTGTGGATAGAGTGTATTTCTCAGTCCAAAACTCCACAGTAAGCAGGAGGATCAAAGTGGGCTCAGGAACAGGTTCTGGAATCCATCTAAAGCATCAAGAGAGAGGGAGGAATTAAGGTCATGGAGTCCGTCATCTTATTCCACATAAAATGGGCATTTCCGCCTGTCCAAAAGCACAGAGAAAGAAGTTGAGCTTCTCCAAGCAGTTAAACCAGCTGTTAGCAGAGAAAGCATGCATTTTAGGAAGCAGTACAAGCCAGGATGTAAGAATGCAACCCCCGGTCCCAGGACCACAGGGATGAGTGAAAGAGGGGTTGGCAAAGATTGGGAAAGGCTTTTCTCACCTGAGAAGCAGTGTTCCAGGACTCTCCAGAGGGCCAGAGTAACTGCAGAGCTGAAATGCAGCAACCCAGAGCAAAGCGGCTGCTCTCTGGGGGCCACAGCTGGCGAAAAGACTGAAAACTCAGATCCTAAAATTCTGCCAGGCCCATCATATCAGCAGGCCGACATGAAATGGCTGCAGGTTCCACTGGTGACATGAGGCAGTCAGCCTTCAAATTGCTTCTTAGGTCCTAGGCGAGTGATTCAGAGTAAACATTGAGAGAACTTGATAGCAACTTGCTATTGCTATGACATCCAAGTGTGGAATCTGCAGGTGTATATTGTGTGAGTCTTGGACTTTTAAGATTTTATTTCCATTTTGTTTTATTTTCAAATACAAATTGGAAGAATAGTTGGCCCTTCATCACAGATTGTTTGTATGCCCACCTGTGTTTTCTTTTTCCCCAAGCCCTCCCACTACCCTTCTATCCATCATCCACAACTCATCCCCGCATAGAAAAGTTCACACTTTTAAGTCGCAGGTTCTTCTTCCGTCAAGGTACATCTCTGATTCTGCACCCAGTTCCAAGATGTACGTGTGTGGGGAAATTTTCCCACACCACCAAGCAAGTCTCTGACACCAACTGGGTGTCTTACAATTCAACTCAATTCTGACACTATCTACCTAGAGGTAGCATCAGATCCCACAGGTTAGGACTCAGTCCTACAAGACTAACCCCGCCCCCAAATTCAGACCCCAACTGCAAGTCCAGTTTATCGCCTGTGCTTCTGACTGATCAGCTATAGGTTGGAGGTTCCAGGGACCTCCTCCCTGAGTTTGATTAATGTACTAGAGCAGCACAGAACTCAGGGAAACATTTTACTTACTAGATTACCTGTTTATTTTAAAAGGATATAACTCAGGAAGAGCCAGATGGAAGAGATGAATAGGGCAAGGAAAGGGGAAAGGGCGAGAAGCTTCCACGCCCTCACTGAGGGTCACTCTCCCCAAATCTGTACGTGTTCATCAACCCAGAAGCTCTCCCAACCCTGTCCTTTTGGGGTTTTATGGAGGCTTCATTACCTAGGCATGGTTGATTAAATCATTGGCCATTGATGACTGAACTTAATCTCCAGCCCCTCTCCCCTCCCTGGGGTGGTGAGGCTGAAAGTTCCAAGGCTCTAATCATATGGTTGGTTCCCCTGGCAACCAGACCCCATCTTTAGGTGCTTTGCACAAGTCACCTCATTAACATAACACCTTGAGGAAACACCTTTAGGAAATTCTGAGAGTTTTAGGAGCTCTGTGCCAGAAACAGGGACTAAGACCAAATATATATATATATATATATATATATATGTCTTTTTTTGAGAAAGTAGTAAGGATTTTTATTGCCAAAACAAGTTAAGAGAAACAAGCATAACAGAAGACACAAATAAATTAATTGTTCTGATCATTTTAGACTCCAGGGCATCTCTGTGGGAAGATCAGCTCAGCTCCTTGTGTAGACATCATACTGTCCAAAGCAAAAGACAGCAGGAATTTGAGACAGTGTTCAAGACAATGATTGAACATGTACACAGTGAGGAGAAGTGAAAAGGCGGTTTCCCTAGTCCCTTTCCTCAGTGAGGTACGTGTTTATAAAGGTATGAGGCTCATTTGGGGGGAAAATGATTGCATACAGAAAATTTTTTAATTCTTCCACCTTCCAGGAAAAAATGTTTCAGGCCCTGGCCTGAACAAGAAACTCAAAATAGGGTGACACTAGTTTCATATGAACCGCAAAACTGTACTCAAACTGCAGTTGCTGCCTCCTTTAAGAAAGTTTAATGTCCATTTATCTATCTATACCAAACCAGTAGACTGAATTTTCTCCCTTAGGAAGTTCTCAACCAAATGGGAGTTAAATTAATCTCACTTTAAAGTGCAACAAAGGATATGTGAGGCTAGTGTTTGTTCTGTGACACACGAAAAAGAAGCATCTCTCCAACAGCACTGGCCCAAGAGATACTACAGTAAGAACTGGCTGCAGGACAAAGTGATCCATGAGGTCTACCAAAAGCAAGTAGATCCCGGTTTCAGCAGAAAACAGAGGGGATCCCTGCCAAGGCTGGCTCTTAACTATACCCATATCTCAAACAGATCTTGTGTCCCCATAACTGACGAGGCTGGAGCACACAGTGCCAGCACAGCCAAGAGGGCTAAAGTTGTCCAAACTAGTCAGCGAACGCCTCTATGCCATGATTTGTCTTTGCGCACATGGATAGTGGTAAAGGAATCAAGAAGCCTTGGTTTTGGAACAACACAAACATTATTTACCTAGTAAGTAATGATCAGAGTTCTTGGGTAGAGTAAAGATACAAAAATAGGTAATGAGGTCCCCATACATCACTGCTGAGGTTTAGTCTAACTTTAAATTAGAGCAGTACAAAATGGCTTCTTCTGCACAAGGACAAACTTTGCACTAATGTTTCTCAGAAATCAATTATGTCTCCAGCTCTAGCCTCAGTTTGAGAGATTTTTTAAAAGACAAAACAAAACTTTTCCTATGTCAGAGCCAAGGTAAAGGGGAGCTGGGCTCAAGACACCCTCTATCCAGAGTCCCTGGAACAGAAAGTGCTCTAGAAGCCGGTGGGTGTAAGAACATTCAAGTCCTACGGTTTGAGATTGTGGGCCCGCGGCAGCTGTTTCTTCCCTCCTATCACTGGGATGTCCATTTTGGGTGGCTTGAACACTGCTGGATCCTCGGCCATTCGGGTGGCCCGCATGCAAATCAGTTCCACTGGAGAAGGCTTCTGGGCTCCTTTGCAGGCCTGGATGGCAAAACCTCCAGAATCAGACTTCTGGAGGGATCTTGGTCCAAAGAGGCTCCACTTATCTGCCGAGCTTCTGTCTTTTTCCCCGCTTCCAGAATCCATGGTGCTAGGATTGGGGCCAGGTGAGGCTGTGGAAGAAGCAGAAGTGAACCAGCCTCTGGGCTTCTGCTTAGGGGACGAGTGGGGGCTGCTGCTTGGGGTGGACTGAGTGGAGGCCGGCTGCTTCTCCTCTCTTGTTATCTCTCCGCTCCGGAGCTTTAGTTTGTGGAGTGCTTCTGCCCCTTGAGGGTACTTGGTCTCCTCGGTGGTGAGGCCCTTGTGGGCTGTGCAGCCAGCATCTCTCAGCCCTGCCTGCTGCTCAAAACGCTGAATGCTCTCCTGGGTCTGTTTTGTGATCAGAGACCCATGATGACATGGGTAGCTTTAGCCTTCAGCACGGGGACCTTGTCCGCACCGTCAACGGCCGATGGCAGGGCACGGGACGAGACACTGGCCTCTCCTTCCTCCACCTTGGCGAGGTGCTGATACTTGCACTCTGGAATCACTGGCTTCCAGGGGATGCTGCCCATGTCTGATGGAGGAGGAGTCATGGGCGTAGGGTCCTCCAGGGCATCATCATAGCTGAATGCCCGGCGGTACGTCCCGATGGGCAGGGACATCTTGCCTAGAGGCCCACTGGGCTCAAGAGCAGGCACTTCTGGTTGTCTCGAAGCCATTGAAAGACTGGGATCCAGGTGCTTTTTCTATACAGAATTCAGAGCTGAGTCCCTGCCACCAGAGTGAAATGATGTGAAGATTATGCTGACAGGTATTAAAGAGGAGCGTTGTCCAGCTGCTGCAAATTAGCAAAGCTGCTCGGGAAGAGTCCATCCATTCCAGAGGTTCTGTTTTTCCGCCTCTGCAGAGCCGCCTGCGGCCCGAGCTCCGGCGCTAAAGAGGCTCCGAGGACCCACGTCTCTCGAGAGGCTGTGGCGCATTCATGACCCAAGCCATGGTGTGAGCGGCGCTGTGCCCGTGGCGACACAGAAGGCCCCAGGCACCAACCAGGGAGGGACCCAAAAATATATTTCTTATTATGAATCACAACATCTCATCATTTACATGAATGCTGAGTGCTGACTTGACAGCAATAACATTTCTTTTGAAATTTTCAAGAATATGATCCTTAATGAAGCAACAACTAGAAAAGTTAAAAAGTTCACACCACTGTCCGAAAAAAATGAGGCCTTTTTCCACGTTAGTTGTAGAATTCTGGCTTAAAAACCCAGGGAGGAACTGATTGGTCTAAGGGTGTTAGGAGGTGATTTTTGGTGGACAAAATGATTTTGCAAACAGATTACTGTTTAATCATTCAGATGGCTCTTTTGAGTTACTTTAAGATCTGTGAGGTAGATGCAGGCAGTAAGTTCAATAGTTTGTCATTGTAAGCTGGACAGTTGTACAGAATATTGTGTTAATTTTTTTCAAAGGCAAATGCAGTCAGGGTATAATGTCATAGCCACTTTCTGGAAAACAATCCAAATGTACATTTTTTCAAACAGAATTGTAAGCTGTGGTTGATGTGGCAGCCCTATAGCTGAGGTGGACTGATTTCTGTATAACTAATTTCTTTGTGGCATTTAACCTGGCCAACCTTGGGTTTCACAAACCTCATTGATCAAGTTTCCACCCTTTGCTCGTGTCCTGTAATGTCCCAGGAAGTGGTGTTGAGAGGAATGAGGAGTTTGACCCACTTGGAGCTGAATCGCCATGTTTACTGAAGCTAACAGTGATTTGACACATCCAAGGAAACTTTTCTCCCTACAGGAACCATTTCCCATCATGTCTCAAACTTTTCTCCATTCTACTAGGAAAGATGAATTCTACTTTCCTCCGAGGTAGTAGAGGACAGTCAGGTTGCTGCCAAAAGACAGCTCTTCACACTCTTGAGAATGTGAAATGAATTAGTGTGTGGCCTGAGAGGCTGAAATTTGGCAGAATTGGCAGGTGTGAACATTATTTCTTCACCTCGTGCAGAGTCATCCGGGGAAAGAGACGGAGGGTCCTGATATGAGCCGTTTGCCATTGCGCGGTGCCAGGTACCGCATGACACTCTATACCAACAGAGAAGATGTGTGCTCCTGTGAAAAGAATTGACAGATATGATTTGGTTCTGGGAACTGAGCCGCATGACACCATGCTGGAAACGAAGTCATTAGCTGTGATCTTGTAAAGATTCTGGCATTGTGAGATAAAGTGGTTTGATCACCAATGTGTCACATAATGAGGCTTTGGAGTAGCTTTAAAAGGCACTGTAGATCAGTATGAAAATGAAGTGTTTTACATCTAATGAAAAAATTCTACTCAGAGGAGAATATATTCAACCATTTAAAGTCTGTGTGTGTGTACATGCATGCATGCATATGTGTGCGTATGTGTGTGGTATAGACAAAGAGAAAATCCACTTAGGAGAACTTGTAAAGAACCTACTAAAAATCGTATGGCCAAGACATAGCCTTTAATTTTGGAACTACTGGATATAAAAATTGAAGGAAGTGAGCATCAGGGAGTGTAAAAGATGACAGCCAGAAAATATCACTGTGAGTTACGATATCAATAGAGCAATGAATTACCAGTGGCACAGAGGTGCTTTATGAGCCTTGGCAGGCAATTAGGTAAGAGTGGTTTCTCCTGGCATAGCAATTTGAAGTGGTTATTAACTATGTATACTGAAATTTGATGGGCTAAAAAAAAAAGTTTAAAAAAAAATAACTTTCATATTGAATTGTTCCCCCCGCTATGCTTTAAAAAAAACCCCAAAAAACTCACGATGAGCGGAAGTAAGAGATTTTAATTCCCAAACAAAGATGACTAAACTGAAAGTATAAAACCTTCTGTTTGGGCTTCCCTGGTGGCGCAGTGGTTGAGAATCCGCCTGCCGATGCAGGGGACACGGGTTCGTGCCCCGTGTCCGGGAGGACCCCACGAGCCACGGAGCGGCTGGGCCCGTGAGCCATGGCCGCTGAGCCTGCCGCGTCCGGAGCCTGTGCTCTGCAACGGCAGAGGCCACAACAGTGAGAGGCCCGCGTACCACAAACAAACAAAAGACCTATTTTTAGTGGATCCTGACGTTCTTTACTGTTTGCATTCCCAGTTTCCAGATAATATGTTCTCCAGTTGGCCGGTTATTGTGCTGTAAGTCACGTTTCACTATGTCAGCAAACAATGGCATGAACTGAAAGAGTAAAACAAAATCAACTTGGAAAAAAACTAACATAGAAACACAGAAGTCTGGAAGTAGTCTAATCCCTTAGAAAATAAAAGACAATAAAAGTGGAGTTAAGATAAAAAGACAATACTCTAGATTTTTCTTGGCTATATAGTGCATATTCTTGTTTGTATTTTTATCTACATGATTGTGAAAAATCACCAGTCGGTTAACTGAATGGAGAAAAAGAAGATGTCAGGTTTTTAATTTTATATATATATATAATATATATATTATATATATAATATATATAATATATATATTACATTGATATATATTTCTGTATTTAACATATATTTAGTTCAGTATATATCTACCTCTTTATATATAAAATTATATTTTGACTTTCCAATTGATTCCAACTGTATTCTAAAATAACTATTTAATATATATTAAAATAAGCATATATTATTTAATGTTATATATTATATGAATATGTCAGATATGCATATATATTAAATATTTATTTTTAAGCCTGACCATTATGTTCATTAACCAAGGAGTGAAGCAGAATTCTATATTGCTATGTAAATGTGCCACAGACTTTGACATTTTAAGTATATTCCTTATAGTTTAACTGTGCTTATCTTGAATTACCTGCTACTGGGGCACAGGGTTGGCTGATACCAGAATACACATGAAATATATTTTTAAAAATTAAATGAACACTTTCTATCTTTTAAAGCAATCCATTCTATTGTGCTAGATTATACATAAGGATTAAAAATATATTTACAGTTATTGAACTCGGTTTTGTCCCTTGTAATATCTGCTTGAAAAATTAACTCATATAAATTTTCTGAGCATATCTATTTGTAGAAGTATTTAAAAAAATTAAGTTATATGAAGATAATTAAATTCCAAGGGGAGGAAAACATAGATGAAGTAGAAGATGATAAAGCAAGTGGTTCCTGACCTCCATTTGTTGTTCTTTTCACTCTTTGCTGAATCACACTTATGATACAATTACATTTACAGTTCATTTAAAAATAAAGTTAAATGTCTAACTTTAGAATCTTAGAAAGTAGAGGACAAAGGAAAGCACTCTCATCACATTAAACAGGAAAAGTGGAATCTTCATCGATGCAATGTGGTAACATTCATATCATCACTAGCAGTTTCTCAGTATCAGCATACAATTTTGCCAGTGGATATAAATCTGCTTCCTTGCTTTCTCTGTCAATCAAAAATAGCATCCTGGCATTTCATTTCGTGTTTCACAGACTGGAGATTTTTAGCAACCTGAGGACATGTGACTTGAAAACATGAGCAGTGTTGAGAACTGTATTCTCTTCCAGTCTTCATAGCTAAAGGGAGTTAGAGTTGAACAATTCCCAGTGCAGCACAGAGAGGTAGAAAATATTAAATTCACAGGATACGGTTTTGCCATAGAAAAATGACTTTGGAGGTTTTTCCGAGTGAGGAGGAAAGACAGCCAAGCTAGGGATTTGGAGTCATCAGAAATCATGCTGCCTTCCCCTCAGAGATTTTTCTAAGTAAAATAGTTAATTAAAATCTCAGGATCTCAGTTTCTACATCTGTAAAATAAAAGGTCTGAAGAGAGAAACTCTAAGATCCCTTTCAATGAAGAAATTTGATCTTTGTATGACACTATCCATAATTACACAGATGTATAATCCTATGGAATCTACACATTAATTTCCCAAGCGAGGTATCTATTAGCTCTTTTGATGGCTGTATGTCATTCTTCATGTGACTTTGACATTTCTTGGTCTGTGTGTGACATCTGACCTATTACTGCTACATCCTGAATCAGAGCTTTGGCTGAGCAGAGATGTGCAAGTATAATCCTTATAACCCAAGGAGTCTCATAATTCTCCACAGGGACATTTGAGGGACCTTGAAGAATTTATGTTTGTGTTGGTAAATTTCTCCACATGGCATCCCTGGGAGCCGTGAAGGAAATGTACATTCTGACAGCTGCAATTTCCTGTTGCCAGTGGCTGCTCAGCATCACTGCAGTCATAGGTGTCTGGAACTCAGAAAGTACAAAGGGCATCATCATAGCTTCCTATTACTGGTCATGCTTATGTGATCAGTACTCTACAGAGGGCACTTAGAATGGACTAGCACTTTGAAGACAGAGAGAACTAGGTTCAAATCCCAGTTGCAGCAGCTGGCTGTGTAACCTTGGGGAACTTGACCTCTTTCCTTCGTAAATGGGTGTGATGGATTACATGAGGTCATATTTGTAAAGCACCTAGTTTGGTACTGAAGAATTCAAGGAGGGTTCTCTTTGTGCTGCCCTTCCATGCTGAGTTTACTCTGCTACAAATAAAATCGATTCAACCTGTTAGACTGTCAGCAGCTTCAGAACTGGCCTTCTCTTCTGGCTTGAGGCAAGCCACCTGCAGTATTTTCTACCAGAAAATAATGTACTTAGAAAAATACTTGTCAATGTAGACTCTGAATAGATCTTTGCATTTATAAAAACAAAAACAAAACAACCAGAACAAAACATGAACAAGTCATTTACAATAGAATAAATACAGATGGCCAATAAATATGGAAAAGATGGTCCAACTCATCCATCACAGAGAAAGCCACAATTAAAAAACACAACAGATTTTTTGAGATATATTTCATATAGCATACAGTTCACCTATTTATAGTGTAAACTTCAGTGGTTTTTAGTATATTCACATAGTTGTACAACCATCACTACAATTAATTTCAGAACATTTTCATACCCCCATCCTGTCCCTCCTCTTTTCACTCCACCTTACCCCGGGCCCCCAGCCCTAGGCAGCCACTGATCTACTTTCTGTCTCTGTAGATTTGCCAGTTCTGAACATTTTATATAGATTGGAATCATACAATATGTTGTCTTTTGTGACCAACTTATTTCATCTTGTAAAATGTTTTCAAGGTTTATCCATATTGTAGCATGTATCCGTACTGAATTCCTTTAAAAATTTTTAGAACTTATTTTTTTTCATTTTTTTGTTGTGGTAAAATATATATAACATAAAATTTGCAATTTTAACCATTTTTAAATGCATAATTCAGTGGCATTAATTACACTCACAATGTCATGCAACAAACACCAGTATCTATTTCCAAACTGTTCTTCACCCTAAATAGAAATGTAACCATTAAGCAGTAACTCCCTATTTCCCCCTCTGCCTCCAGCCCCTGATAACCTCTAATCTCCTTTCTGTCTCTATGAATTTTCCTATTCTAGATACTACATTTAAGTGAAATCATGCAATATTTATCCTTTTGTGTCTGACTTATTTCACTTAGCATGATGTTTTCAGGGTTCATCTGTGTTGCAGCATATATTAGAACTTCCTTTCCTTTTATAGATGAATAATACTCAACTGTATGGGTATACCACATTTTATTTATACATTCACTGTTGATGAAGACTTGGGTCGTTTCTACTTTTTGGCTATTGCGAATACTGCTGCAATGAACATTTGTGTGCAAATATCTGTTTGAGTCCCTGATTTCAATTTGGAGCATATACCTAGGAGTGCAATTGCTGGGTCGTCAGGTAACTCTTTTTGGGAAACTGCCGGACTGTTTTCCAAAGTGGCTGCACCAATTTACATTCCCACCAGTAGTGCACGAGGGCTCCAAGTTCTCCATAGCTTCAGCAGTACTTGTTATTATCTGTCTTTTTTTTTTTTTTTTAAAAAGATGTTGGGGGTAGGAGTTTATTAATCAATTAATTTAATTTTGCCGTGTTGGGTCTTCGTTTCTGTGCGAGGGCTTTCTCTAGTTGTGGCAAGCCGGGGCCACTCTTCATCGCGCTGCGCGGGCCTCTCACTATCATGGCCTCTCTTGTTGTGGACCACAGGCTCCAGACGCGCAGGCTCAGTAGTTGTGGCTCACGGGCCTAGTTGCTCCGCGGCATGTGGGATCCTCCCAGACCAGGGCTCGAACCCGTGTCCCCTGCATTAGCAGGAAGATTCTCAACCACTGTGCCACCAGGGAAGCCCCCTATCTGTCTTTTTGATGATAACTATGCTAGTGAATATGAAGTAATATCTCATTGTGGTTTTGACTTGCATTTCCCTGATGGCTAATATCTTTTCATATACTTATTGGCATTTGTATATTCTTATGCTGCTAGTGCAAGTGTAAATTGATTTAAAAAGAAACAACTTTGGACGACAGGTGGCAATTTTGTTCTTTTTGAGCCAACAAACCCACTTATGGGAATTTACCTGAAGGAGATAATTAGACAAGCATAATGTACACTTAAGTTACCGCAATTATTTTTATAATAAAGAAAAATTGGAAATACACTCAGCAAAAGAAGTTTCTAAAATAATTTCATACATAAGATGGTATACCATGCAGCTATTAAAGTGATGATATAGAAATAAATATCTTGACATATAAAATACCTAAGATATATTATGGAATGAACAAAGTGGATCACAGAGTAACATGCAGTTTTACCATTCATGTTAGTGTTCGTCTTCTTCTCTTTGTATTTATGTACATAGGGAGACGTCCAGCAGGATAACTGATAAAAGTGAATAGTGCTTACCTCTAAATGGTGGGATTTGGGATTACTTTTTTATTTCTCCTTTGAGATTTTCTTTACTGTTAGAACTTGCAAAAAGTTCTGGTATCATAAGAACAGTAATAAAGCTACTTTCAAAGGAAAAATAATTCTGCTCTGAATTGTGCCTCTTACTCTCTCCCTTACTATTTGGGAGCGTTCTGCTTTGACCTCGAATGCCTACCTTCAAGCCGTGAGAGAATCTCAATGAACTGTAGCAATGTAGAGAGCTGGTGGAACAGAAATGCCTGTGCCTGTTTTCATTGAATTTCCTTGCAATAATTACACAAGTTTAATTACAGCAAATAAATTAAAATCAATACACTGGAATCAATATGCACAAAACAAAATGTGCTGGTTTTACAGGTCCTACTAGGATCCCAAATAGGAGCCATTCACTCACATATATTTCTAGCACATCAGCCTTTGAATGGAAATTTGTGAGGGATGATGAGGGAAAAATCTAGAACATTTCCCCATTCTGGCACTCATCGTTAGCCAAGAGTTCAGTTCATCCAGGCTTGCTCAGCATTGTTTGTGCTCTGTCATGCCTTTGTATATGTTGTTCTATATTCTACCAGAAGGCCTCTCTCCATCTCAGATTCCTAAAAAAGTCCCACTGTTCTACCAAGACAGGCTTTGTTTGGTAGAATATGTGTCTTCCAAGAATATGTAAATGATTGGAGGTCAGTGTCTTGTTTATCTGTCTTCAGAGCTCCAGAGCACAGTGCTTTTGCTCTCACAGCAGGCTTGTCATAAAATATTGACACTTGCCAGTAATGGATTTGTCTGGAAGGTTGCTTTAACTGTGTCCATCTTTAATTCTTCCATGTGCTTCCCCCAAGAAGTGGAAATGTCCTCTCAACCCCTTACAGTTACATTGAGTAATTCATTGTTTTCCTTGAAGATACCCTTCTTGAAGCACTCCATTTTCTAGCTCCAGTGTGGACTGGTGATGTCTAGACTAGCTTCATAGCTGTTGTCCTGGGATCTCCCTTCACCATCATCCTGGGAATTCTCTCTTCCCTCCCCTGGATTGGACCCAGGGCTGGTTTCATGGGGTCTGGGTGCTGTGCCCTTACACTTAGAAGGGTCTGCATTGGGCTTAGTGCTCAGCTGTCACCATCTTGAAACTCTTAATAAATTCTGAACAAGGGGTCTTGTGTTTTCATTTCATACTGGGTCTCATCCTGCAAATTATGTTGTTGGTTCTGAAATGGACCCTGAGTTTCTGTTTTTGCTTTCTTAGTAAACTCTCTGATGTGGAAGAGCACCTACTCAGGTAGCTTCCTGAGTAAAGCTGAATAGGAGGTAAATGTTTTTGGGAATTTGTCATGTCTTGAAAAAAATCTTTATTTTACTCTCATACTCTAATAAGCGTGTGGCTAAATATGGAGTTCCCAGTTGGAAGTCATTTTCCTTCAGGGTTTTGAAGGTATTGCTTTATTTTCTTCTTGTGTCCAGTGCTTCTGTTAAGAAGGAAGATGCCCTTCTAATTCCTAACCTGTGTGTATGACCTATTTTTTTCTCTCTCAGTCACAGCTTTGCTGTCTACTTTTTGGTATCCAAGCTTGATTGCTGTAGTCTCCTCTCCTCATCTCCTTATTTTTGCAGGTGAATATTTTTTTAAAAAAAATCATCATTTTAGCAGTATTTTGCAAGAGAACAGAAGATGTAAACACATGTTTTCAATCTGAGCCACATTTCAAGGGCTGTGTCACTTTTCAAGTTTGCCCTTTCTCTTGGTATGCAGAATTAGATGCTAGTGTTGGGGAAGAATTTGCATAAGAAGCCCCAGTGCCTTCTGGAAGAAATACTAATCTCTCTTTTCAAAATTCAGTGTTAAGAAAAACCTTTGCAGTGATCAAGGGCCGCAGACAAGAAAGAGCACCAAGAACTCCAGAGAGAAGTTCGCCTTGAGAAAAGAGTAGACTGTACCGGTGACCCAGTGTGCTACTTATGCTGCTGGAATAAGGGTTGGCTATGTGAGGCTGAACAAAAAAACATCTCCTTGGCATCCAAGAAGATGTAGCAAACCAGTTCTCTATTGTTGAACACTAATGCGTGTGGTTTTCAGTTGTTATAAATAGTGTCATCAATATCCTTGTACATACATTTTTGCACGTTATTCCTTTTTTTTTTTTTTTTTTACGTTATTCCTTTTTACCCTCACATTTTATGTGTTGCTTTGTGTCAGAGTGCCTCCAGAAAAGTTACTGCTTCCTCGGACTTAGTGAGATTTTATTTAAAGGAAAGGATTTCCTTATAAAGACCTAAAAATGTTTTCCCCCCTTATTTCATAAATAGAAGAAACATTAAGGTTATTTGAGCCTCTGTTTTTATTTGAGTATGAATATTTGTTAAGGTTCAGTTTCCGCTTTTGGTGGAAGTGGAATACATTTGTAATATGGTTATAATACCTAATTATTCATATTCCAGAAAGAAGGATGTATTTTTTATGGCCTCTGAGATTTCATTCTCACCCAGGTCTACTTCTATTTATAAGTATATATTTTACAAGCATTTCTATGGAAATTTCAGCCATTTGGAAGTAGTCTGATGATAGAATTAAAGAAACTTTTGTTTGCACGTTTGAGGTTAATGGAAATTTAAAGTGGGCAGCTGTTGGTCTACACCCTCGGGAGCTTCCTGGGTGAAATCCGAAATTGGCCCCCGTACCCAGAGGGCAGGGAGAGGCCGAAGAAAGAGGCAGACCACTTGAGATTGGCAGGTGGCAGTTTTACATTTGAGGCTTGGGCGGCCAGCAAGATAAGATCACTGCACCCGCCTTCCAGAATCTTAAGAGTTTATATAGAGGCCTTAGTGGGGTTCAGTCAGGTATTCAGTCCAGATGGTCTCAGTAACACATTACTCTCTCAAGGGTAATCCTTGAAATGGTTCCAGCTATATGGGCAGAATGTATATTCCAAGGACGAGGGAGAGAATGAGGAGCCTCTGATTGCCCAAGTCCAGCTCTTGGGTCAACTGGCAGCCATGTCCTCTTGATGACCTCCCCCCAAAGCAGCAGAGCCCTAGAGAGAAAGCAACAATAGCAGGAGTTCTCGCCTACCCCGGTTTTACTGAGATGTAATTGACATATAACATTGTGTTACACCTGAGGGTACCTGTGCTCAGGTGGCACAGTTTGTAATGCAAACCTTCTTGAAGGTGACTATTGATTTCCTGCCGAATGTAAGGGCAGAACACTTAATAAACAGCAGCATTTTTTGCTGAATTACATTTAATTAAAAATATATCACTCATACCAATATAACTTTAAAATTTTTTCAGAAACATATATATATATTTTACTTTTCAAGTGTTTGTTTCATTTTTTTAAAACTTTTTATTTTATATTGGAGTGTAGCCAATTAACAATGTTGTGATAGTTTCAGGTACACAGCAAAGTGACTCAGCCATACATATACATATATATTTTTAAAGAGCCTGGAAGTTACCTTCAGCTTCACTCATATTTCCTCACCCTCCTCAATGTCCAGTTGAGCATAGCAATTCAACTTCCAAAAATATCTTGCAAGTCAGTTATTTTTTTTTTCCATCCTATGCTACCATTGACTTAATTTATGTTCTAGTATGAATTCAAGATCCCAGCAGCTTCTAGTTAGGACACCTGCTTCCAGGGTCGTCCTTATTTAATAAATCCCCACTGTAAACTCATTCAGTCATTCTCCTACTTGAAAATCTTCATGGATATATTATTTACTAAGGGTTAAGATAGTACAAAGATGGTGAGGTTCTCTGGGGCTATTAAGGATGGCAGCCTACCACCCCTGGGCCAGAGGAAGTAAGTAAGGGAACAGTGACCCTGAGTGAACTTGTGACTTTAGGGCAGGCATGCTGGCTTTTGATAGAAGAATATGGCCACTGCCAAACTGTAACTGGGCAGGGAGGGAACTGGGGAAATAAACACCCCACCTGTCTCTGCACGCCCTATGATCTGCTGGAAATAGCCATTGCCCAACCCTGCCAAAAGCTAGAAGGCAAGCAAGGGAGCATGGTGATGCTGTCCACAAATATTAGCTCCCTGGGGTACAGATCAGGTGGAGAGAGGATGTGGGGGGAAAGGGCAAATTGCTGAAGGCAATTCAGCAGAGCAGCTTTTTCTGATTCCCCCAAGCTGAACTCATTTCTCCCTCATTGAATTTCCAAGGACATTTTATTCATTCCTTCACTCAGGCACCTGTGATATTATATTTATAATTTATTTCCATGTTTAGATGATAAACTCCTTCATTTAAAGGCTCTATCTTTTTTTTAACATCTTTATTGGAGTATAATTGCAATATATAATTGCAATATATAATTGCAGTATATAACAAAGTGAATCAGCCATACATATATGTATATCCCCATAGCTCCTCCCCCTAGAGTCTCCCTCCCACCCTCCCTATCCAATTCCTTTAGGTGGTCACAAAGCACTGAGCTGATCTCCCTGTGCTATGTGGCTGCTTCCCACTAGCTATCTATTTTACATTTGGTAGTGTGTGTGTATGCATGACTCATTTTGAATTATGGTTTTCCCAGGGTATATATATGCCCAGTAGTGGGATTGCTGGGTCGAATGGTACTTCTATTTTTAGTTTTTTAAGGAACCTCCATACTGTTCTCCATAGTGGCTGTATCAATTTACATTCCCACCAACAGTGCAAGAGGGTTCCCTTTTCTCCACACCCTCTCCAGCATTTATTGTTTGTAGATTTTTTAAAATTTTGGAGATTAATCCTTTGTCAGTTGCTTCATTTGCAAATATTTTCTCCCATTCTGAGGGTTGTCTTTTCATTTGTTTATGTTTTCCTTTGCTGTGCAAAAGCTTTGATGTTTCATTAGGTCCCAATTGTTTATTTTTGTTTTCATTTCCATTTCTCTAGGAGGTGGGTTCAAAGGATCTTGCTGTGATTTATGTCATAGAGTGTTCTGCCTATGTTTTCCTCTAAGAGGTTTAAGTGTTTGGCCTTACATTGAGGTATTTAATCCATTTTGATTTTTTTGTGTGTATGGTATTAGGGAGTGTTCTAATTTCATTCTTTTACATGTAGCTGTCCAGTTTTCCCAGCACCACTTATGAAGAGGTTGTCATTTCTCCACTGTATATTCTTGCCTCCTTTATCAAAGATAAGGTGACCATATGTGCGTGGGTTTATCTCTGGGCTTTCTATCCTGTTCACTTGATCTATACTTCTGTTTTTGTGCCAGTACTATACTGTCTTGATTACTGTAGCTATGTAGTATAGTCTGAAGTCAGGGAGCCAAGGAGTCTTTTCCTTCTCTTGTGTTTCCTACCTAGAGAAGTTCCTTTAACATTTGTTGTAAAGCTGGTTTGGTGGTGCTGAATTCTCTTAGCTTTTGCTTGTCTGTAAAGGTTTTATTTTCTCTGGGAAATCTGAATGAGATCCTTGCTGGGTAGTGTAATGTTGGTTGTAGGTTTTTCCCTTTCATCACTCTCAATATGTCCTGCCACTCCCTTCTGGCTTGCAGAGTTTGTGCTGAAAGATCAGCTGTTAACCTCGTGGGAATTTCCTTGTATGTTGTTTGTTGTTTTTCCCTTGCTGCTGCTTTTAATATTTTGTCTTTGTGTTTAATTTTTGACAGTTTGATTAATATGTGTCTTGGCATGTTTCTCCTTGGATTTATCCTTTTTGGTACTCTCTGCGCTTCCTGGACTTGACTGACTATTTCCTTTTCCATATTAGAGAAGTTTCAACTATAATCTCTTCAAATATTTTCTCAGTCCCTTTCTTTTTCCCTTTTTCTTCTGGGACCCCTATAATTTGAATGTTGGTGTGTTTAATGTTGTCCCAGAGGTCTCTGAGACTATCCTCAATTCTTTTCATTCTTTTTTCTTCATTCTGCTCTGTGGTAGTTATTTCCACTATTTTATCTTCCAAGTCACTTATCCGTTCTTCTGTCTCAGTTATTCTGCTATTGATTCCTGATAGAGAATTTTAAATTTCATTTATTGTGTTGTTCATCATTCTTTGTTTGCTCTTTAGTTCTTCTAGGTCCTTGTTAAACGTTTCTTGTATTTTCTCCATTCTATTTCCAAGATTTTGGGTCATCTTTACTATTTCTCTGAATTATTTTTCTGGTAGACTGCCTGTTTCCTCTGCATTTGTTTGGTCTGGTGGGTTTTTACCTTGCTCCTTCATCTGCTGTGTGTTTCTCTGTCTTCTCATTTTGCTTAACTTACTGTGTTTG
>NC_041214.2:143247665-143248154 GCF_002837175.3 Physeter macrocephalus
GTCTTTTCCTTCTCTTGTGTTTCCTACCTAGAGAAGTTCCTTTAGCATTTGTTGTAAAGCTGGTTTGGTGGTGCTGAATTCTCTTAGCTTTTGCTTGTCTGTAAAGGTTTTATTTTCTCTGGGAAATCTGAATGAGATCCTTGCTGGGTAGTGTAATGTTGGTTGTAGGTTTTTCCCTTTCATCACTCTCAATATGTCCTGCCACTCCCTTCTGGCTTGCAGAGTTTGTGCTGAAAGATCAGCTGTTAACCTCGTGGGAATTTCCTTGTATGTTGTTTGTTGTTTTTCCCTTGCTGCTGCTTTTAATATTTTGTCTTTGTGTTTAATTTTTGACAGTTTGATTAATATGTGTCTTGGCATGTTTCTCCTTGGATTTATCCTTTTTGGTACTCTCTGCGCTTCCTGGACTTGACTGACTATTTCCTTTTCCATATTAGAGAAGTTTCAACTATAATCTCTTCAAATATTTTCTCAGTCCCTTTCTTTTTC
>NC_041214.2:143248317-143264261 GCF_002837175.3 Physeter macrocephalus
ATGTTTCTTGTATTTTCTCCATTCTATTTCCAAGATTTTGGGTCATCTTTACTATTTCTCTGAATTATTTTTCTGGTAGACTGCCTGTTTCCTCTGCATTTGTTTGGTCTGGTGGGTTTTTACCTTGCTCCTTCATCTGCTGTGTGTTTCTCTGTCTTCTCATTTTGCTTAACTTACTGTGTTTGGGGTCTCCTTTTCACAGGCTGCAGGTTCGTTGTTCCCGATGTTTTTGGTGTCTGCCCCCAGTGGGTAAGGTTGGTTCAGTGGATTGTGTAGGCTTCCTGGTGGATGGGACTGGTGCCTGCGCTCTGGGGGCTGAGGCTGCATCTTGTCTTTCTGGTGGACAGAAGTGCATGCTGTTGTGTGTTTTGGAGTGCCTGTGACCTTATTATAATTTTAGGCAGCCTCTCTGCTAATGGGTGGGCTTGTTTTGCTAGTTGTTTGCCATAGGGTATCCAGCACTGTAGCTTGCTGGTCATTGAGTGGAGTTGGGTCTTAGCTTTGAGATGGAGATCTTTCGCTGTTTGATATTATGTGGAGCTGGGACGTCTGTGATGGACCAATGCCCTGATCTCAGCTGTCCCACCTCAGAGGCACAGGCCTCACACCCGGCCAGAGCACCAAGACCCTGTCAGCCACACAGCTCAGAAGAAAAAGGGGGGAAAAAAGAAAGAAAGAATAAAATGAAATAATATAAAATAAAGTTATTAAAATAAAAAATAAAATAATTATTAAAAATAAAAAGGTTAAAAAGTAATAAAAAAAAAGAACGAAGAGAGCAACCAAACCAAAAATCAAATCCACCAATGCTAACAGGCACAAAAAACTATACTAAACAAACAAACAAACAAAAATACAGACTGACAGAGCCCTAGGATAAGTGGTAAAAGTAAAGCTCTACAGATAAAATCACACCAAGAGGCATACACATACACACTCACAAAAAGAGAAAAAGGAAAAAAATATATATATATAAAAAAAAAGGAAGAGAGCAACCAAATCAATAAACACATCTGCCAATGAGAATAAGCTCTAAATACTAAACTAAGATAAACATAAAACCAGAAACCAATTAGATGCAGAAAGCAAACCCCAAGTCTACAGTTGCTCCCAAAGTCCACTGCCTCAATTTTGGGATGATTCATTGTCTGTTCAGGTATTCCAGAGATGCAGGGTACATCAGGTTGATTGTGGAGATTTAATCTGCTGCTCCTAAGGCTGCTGGGAGAAATTTCCCTTTCTCTTCTTTGTTCACACAGCTCCTGGGGTTCAGCTTTGGATTTGGACTTGCCTCTGTGTGTAGGTCGCCTGAGGGTGTCTGTTCCTCACCCAGACAGGACAGGGTTAAAGGAGCAGCTGATTAGGGGGCTCTGGCTCCCTCAGGCTGGGGGGAGGGAGGGGTACGGTTGCGGGGAGAGCCTGCGGTGACAGAGGCCGGCATGATGTTGCAGCAGCCTGAGGCACGCCGTGTGTTCTCCGGGGGAAGTTGTCCCTGGATCACAGGACCTTGGCAGTGGCGGGCTGCATAGGCTCCCGGGAGGGGAGGTGTGGATAGTGACCTGTGCTTGCACACAGGCTTCTTGGTGGTGGCAGCAGCAGCCTTAGCCTTTCATGTCGGTCTCTGGTGTCTGCGCTGGTAGCCGCGGCTCGCACCCATCTCTGGAGCTCATTTAGGCGGTGCTCTGAATCTCCTCTCCTTGCACACCCCGAAACAATGGTCTCTTGCCTCTTAGGCAGTTCCATACTTTTTCCTGGGCTCCCTCCCGGGTAGCTGTGGCTCACTCGTCCCCTTCAGGCTGTGTTCATGCAGCCAACCCCAGTCCTCTCCCTTGTATCTGACTTCCAAATGCCGAGCCTCAGCTCCCAGCCCCCACCTGTCCCATTGGGTGAGCAGACAAGCCTCTCGGGCTGGTGAGTGCTGGTCGGCACTGGTTCTCTGTGCGGGAATCTCTCTGCTTTGCCCTCTGCACCCCTGTTGCTGTGCTTTCCTCCGTGACTCCGATGCTTCCCCCCTGCCACCTCTGTCTCCGCTAGTGAAGGGTCTTCCCAGTGTGTGGAAACGTTTCCTACTTCACAGCTCCCTCCCCGAGGTGCAGGTCTCATCCCTATTCTTTTGTCTCTGTTTTTTCTTTTTTCTTTTGCCCTACCCAGGTTCGTGCGGTTTTTTGCCTTTTGGGAAGTCTGAGGTCTTCTGCCATTGTTCAGTAGGTGTTTTGTAGGAGTTGTTCCGCATGTAGTTGTATTTCTGATGTATTTGTGGGGAGGAAGGTGATCTCCATGTCTCACTCCTCCGCCATCTTGAAGCTAAAGGCTCTATCTTAATTATCTTCATATCCTTCATATTTAACTTTGTCTTACAGAATGGTGCCCAATGAATGTTTGCAGAGTAAAGGAGTAAAAGATGGCGGGCACTCCCATATTGGGTGTCTATCGTGAAAATAGTGGCTGAAAGGAAATCCCACTCTCGCCCCTACATATCATATATGGTGTCTTTTGACAATTTCAAGTCAGCTTGAGTCAGGGAGTAGAGAAATGCAGAATGCAGAGATTGGGTTTGCTTAATTAGAGGAGAGATAGTGACTATAGAAAGCACTTTGTGAGATATGATGCTGTTCAAATATTACTAGCATCATTTTCATTATTATGGAGTAAAAATAAGGAGGAACAAACGAGAACCAACAAAGAGCAGTCCATGGGGAGAAGCTTAAATCCTTTGTTAGTCACCATTACCTGGAGAAAGTTAAAATAGACAACAAAGGTGCTTATGCAGCTAGGGCCAGTGACCCGATCGGGGTCTTTGAGGACTATTTTCTGTTCTCATCCTGACTCATTTTGTAATATTTGGTAAATCACTTAACCTTTCTGCAGTGCCAGTTTTTCCAATCCATTAAGTGACTATTATAGTACATTCTCCCTGCCGACGTGCAAGGATGTTTGGGTTACTCATTCAATAATTGTTGTAAAGCACTTTGAGTCCCTTAGAGAAAGCCAGGATCACAAAATTTATCTGGTATTATTAATTGGAAAGTCTTTTGGCATTAGTCGAGTCTCTGATGCTTTTGTAGTTCAACTGCTTTTCTGTGGCTTTCCCAATTCCAGTCAATTTCCCTTTATATAGTTGCAAGTGTGCAATGATGTCCTACCTATCCTGTATCCCAGATGATGGTGCTATAATCAAATTAACATGTTGGGTAGATGTAAAACAAATTAGAAAAGTTTGAGGATTTTTAGCCTCCCTTAAGGTGACTAAGGAAAACACTTAAGTTGGTTTGAGTGAAGAAAGATTATCCATGAGTGACCAAAATCAATCAGTTACATAACCGAAGTGTTAGGTTCATGGCAAATGACATATGACATGTAACAAATGATGTTTTGGGCCTGCTAAGGCAAAAGAACAACTGGTTCCTGGATGAAAGAAACTTCTTAGTTTATATTGTTTGACACATAAACTTTTGAGTCTGTTTGGATGTTGGTGATCCAGTTTTACAGAATTTTCCACCAAGGGATACAAACTTTATGGATAATATCAGTGCCTCTTTATGGAGTGACTAAGAGATTGTACCAGGGCCTCTTCCATATGCTTTTGGGAGAAGGAGAAAATGTGTGATTCTTTGAGATTTTCATTCTTATTTTATTCTTTCAGGTTGAGGAGTGATATAGGCTTTTGTTCCATTATGGCTTTTTGGAATTTTTTTTTTTTTTTTAAATCCAGAGCATATAAATATTTATCTCATGGCTTAAGCTTTCATGACTCTAAAGAGAAGTTTAAAATTGGATTGTACCTTTAGCCCTGCTCTCTCTCCCCTGAGAGCTGGCCTTATACCTTGGAGCAGTAGGTTTGCATGTCAAAATGCCAGCTTGACCTAGCTGCCTGAAAGTCCTTAATGTCAGGCCGGCGGCAGAATTCATTAATTTCTCTTTACAAGTTGGTAATTTACTGTTATTCTCCTAAATGTTGCTAATTTCAGGTACACCCTTGCCATGAGGGGATTCTAGGTCCCCAGTATTTTTAGCATAACCTGGCATGTGTATTATCATCATATACTGGCATCATATACTGTCCTTGCTTTTCCAGAACCCATAGAAATGGTAGCCACGTGAAATAGGCAGGTGTCATACCAACTCAGTTTACAGTTATTGAAGCAGCCATTGAGTCAACAGAGAAATTGCGGACACAAGATAAACATTTACATTTTCAATTATATGATGCTAAATTTTCTTCAAGATGTTGGAGAGAGAATTAAAATGGAACAGAGGACAGAGTGTGGCAGGAGCACAGGCCCACTGGGTCCCTCTCTATTTGCGATGCGTCCCTTATTTATTTCCTATCTTATTTTTATCTTTCTTATGTCATTGTTTTATTAATCTCATTTATACCCAGTGATTAAAAACTAGGCAAAGAAATTGTTCCCTATTAGAGGCCCTGGAGAACCATCTATAATCAATAGATAAAACTTGCTTAAGGCCAAGACACTAGTGGTATTAAGTTGTTGCTCTTGAGTTGACTTTGAAAAAGTACTTTAAAAATAAATGAGATAGGACACGGTATATGTGCTTGTTGTAAAATAATTCAAACGGGAAAATTTTGAAGTAATTGTCCTTCAGTGTAGTACCTGCTCTCCTGCTAGCCATGCAGTATCACTGCCTTTGAGGTTCCAGCCCCCTTTCCCTGGGCTAAGTCTGTAAGAAGCTTTTCAGAAACCTTTGCATACACACACATGCGTGCATACTCTGTGCATATGTATCAATCATATCTTTATATGTATTACATTATATATATCATATGTCATATCTTCTATATAAGATATATCTTTTTAATTTTGACAAAAAATGGATCTCATTCCATGTACCATTCTGTGGTTTCTCTCTTGCGCTTAATTATACATTGTGGGCATATTTCCATTTCAGTATGATCAATCTACCACATTCATCCTAATGGCTGCAAAGTATTCCCTTGAGATGCACCCTAATTTATTTAAACAATTCCCAACTGAATGACATTTAAGTTGTTTCCAGTTTTTAGCTATTGTCAATGTGCTGCAATAAACATATTCATACATATAATCTTTGCATTTTGGGGGGAGCATATGTGCAGGATAAATATCTAGAAATGGAATTTCTGGGCCAAGAATATGTGCATCTGAATTTTGAGAAATATCGCTAAATTGGAAAGGGCTGCCTGTGTTTATTTTTTCACTAATACTGAGGGAAAATATTTTATTATCTGAGTCTTTACCAACTGGTAAACTGAGCCAAACCACAGAGGGCTGGTCTGGCTTTGAAAACTGGCAAGGAAGAACGGGACTCTGATTAACGTTGCCTTTATTTCAGTTTACCACTGAAACGGCAAGCAAGCAGGGCAAAGGGTATTCACTAGACCAGAGGCTCTCAAAGTGCTGTCCCTGGCCGGGGAGCATCAGTACCTCCTAGGAACTTGTTATAAATGCAGGTTCTCAGGTACCACCGTAGACCCCCTGAATCATACATTCCCACACCAGGACCCAGCAATCTGAGTTTTAACAAGCCCCCCATGCGATTCTGATGCTCACCAAAGTCTGAGAATGACTGCAGTAGAGCTTGCCCAGAGCTTTCTTTATGCCTCTTGGAGGTGAACCTGGGAATCTCTGGTTCAGATTGAAGGTGTCCAGGACTGCATACTCTCTGCATCTCATACCATGTGGGTGAGGCAGGGGCCACGGTACCACTCAATGGAGTAATTACTCCCATAAATGGCAACTCCTGCTGCCCTTAGTCATAAAGTTCTATGTCCTATTTCTTACTGCATTAGGAGGCAAGCAGTGGACATGGCCAAATAGTAACAAAATTTTGGCTGCTCGTCTATGTGACAAATGGCACCTCATCCCTATTTAATATTAATTTCTTTAATTGTAAGTGAAGTGAAATGAGCATCATCTCATTTTATAGGCCATTTGCACTTTTTTCCCCTTTACTGTTACCTCTTTATGTTCTTTGCCATATTTTCTATTGGGTGGTTGTCTCTTCTTTATTCCTTGTGAGAACAATTTTAATTTTAAGGAACTTAGCTCTTTGACATTTGTGTTGCCAATTATTTTTAACCCAGTTTGTCATTTATCATTTGAATTTAGTTACAGTAAGTTTTTGCATCACAGATAGTTAAATTTTTCATGAAGTCAAATTTAATAGTTTTTAATCTTTCTGAATTTTATATAAACTTAGGTAGATCTTCCCAACCCTAGGATAATAAAAAAATACTCATATTTTCCTCTAAACTTTATGGTTTTATTTTTAGCACATAAGTCTTTGATGTGAACAGAATTTATTATTACTTAAGGATTGACGTATACACGTAAACATATTTTCCTAAAGCTTAAAAGTTATCCCAATTTCATTTATTAAATAACTTGTCTTGTCTCCAATGATTTGAAGTAGCTTATTAATCATATTCAAAATCAGAAAGTATATTTGGGATTATTTCTAGAGCCTGTTCTATTGAGATTGAAATTAATTTATAGTTCAATTTAGGGAAAAGAAAGACTTTTAATTTTAATACAAAGTTTTCTTAACCAAGAACAGAGTACACTTTTATAGTTACTCATTTTTTCTTTTTTCCTCAAGAGTGATTTAAAACTTTCTTTATATAGGTGTTGCATATTTTTAAAATATATTTGTGAATTCCTAAATGTGATGTTTCCCCCATTATAGTTTTTACTAATTATTTGCATGTAGGAAAGCACGATCAATACCTTTGTGGATTAATTTCATAGCCAGTCATCTTATTGAATTCTCATATGTTAGTGTTTGAAGGATTCCTATGGGCTCTTCAAGGTGGCAATAATCATCTACAAATAATATAAAGTATCCTATTTATGAGATTAGACTTTTATTATAAAGTGTGTTTTATAGGAGAATATGACCTTTCTAATTTCCTGCTTTTAAAAATATCACCTTTTATTATTCTAAAAACTAAAAATCATAATCAAGTAAGTTTAGAAAGCATGAAGCCAAACGTAGTTAAACAGACTTTTTATTGCAAGATTTCTCTGAGCTTTTAGACTTCCACAGCAGAGACTGGCTACTTGCTGTCCACTTCTCTTTTCTATACCTAGACACATAGGATTGCCACATTTTCCTGATGCTTTATTATTAAGGTTGGGGCCGTGTGACTCGTTCCATCCAGTAGAACATGGTCAGAGTGATATGTGCCATTTCCAGGTCTGATCATCAGATGTCCCACCTCATTTTCCTTACTTGCTTCACTCCTTGGGAAGCTGAAGGCAAAGTGTCCATTAGGGACCCCCAAGGAAGCTGTGGGTGTTGGCACCAAAAAAGGGAAGGAACCACATCTTAAATCACTACATGGAAGGCCACTTAGCAAAGATATAATCATATTATACCTAAGTGAAACATTGCTTGTATTAAGCCACTGAGATGTTAAGGATGCTTGTTACAGCAAATCTGTGATAGCCTTACAATTGCCTTTCTTCTGCCAAGAAATTAATATTTCATAAATTACTTTCATCTTTTACTTTCCTGTTCAAACATTTTTGTGGACTTTATGTTAACCTTCTGAAAGATTTGAACATCTTTATTCAGCTTTAAAAGCCCTCCTCCATCTGGGTGTAACCTGGTATCCTTCTCCGCAGGATGAAACCTCTGCTCCAGCAGATCCACTGTAAAGCAGAAGGTCATGTCCATGCTCCCTTCCATGACTAAATCCCTCTACATCATACTCATCCATCAAGGTTCAGCTTGAAAACCTAATCCAAAGTCATGGTTTAGAGCGTTCTAGTTCATAGTGCTGTCTCTCAGCTTTAAATTGTTTCCTTCCTTTTATTTTTTATATTCACGTTTTATTTTTTAAAAATGATCATTCCCAGTGTTTGTTTGTTTTGGCTGCGCCGGGTCTTGGTTGCAGCATGAGGGATCTTGGCTGCGGCGTGTGGGATCTTTTTTTTAGTTGCGGCATGCAGATGAACTTCTTGGTTGTGACGTGTGAACACTTAGTTGTGGCATGTGTGCAGGATCTGGTTCCCCCGCAGGGATGGAGCCCGGGCCCCCTGCATTGGGAGCGCGGAGTTTTGCCCACTGGACCACCAGGGAAGTCCCTATATCCACATTTCAAAATTGTGGGTATAGGGACACAGTCAGCCAATCAAAAAAAAAAAAGTGTATTAAGCAGCTATTAGGTATCAGGTACCATACTAGGTCCAACAGATATAGTAGGAAACAAGGATCTGATCTCTGCTCCCCATGAAGCTAACATTCTAGAAATAAACTACGATTTCCCAGAAGGGACAATGCCTTACTGACATTTAACATCTAGTATGTAACATAATTCACTGACAGTACTCAGAACATTAACGTGTCATTGCAGTTATTGTCTTGGTATGCTAATGACTTTCCCTTAATTATATATTATCTTGCATTAAAAAAAATCACCTTTAATGAAGTAAATATACATACAACAAAATTTGCCAATTTTATGTTTGCAATTCTGAGTTTCGACAAATGTATACAGCTGTATTTTGTGTAGTTACACAAAAATAAAGTTTATGACAGTTGCGCAATAGCCACCACAATCATGATCTGGAACATGTCTTTCACTCCTGAAAGTTCCCTCCTGGTCCTTTCTAGTCAATGGCCTCTCCCTCTGCCTGCCTACTGGCGACCACTAAATGGCCTTTTGTCATTGTAGTTTTGCCCTTCCTAGAGTTTTGTGTGAATGGAGTCACACAACATGCAGTTTTTTTGTGTCTGGATTTTTTCACTTAGTATTCGATTGCATGGATATACAACAATTTATTTATACTCAATAGTTGATGGACATTTGGGTTGTTTGCAAATGTTTGGTTAGCGAACAATGTGACTATGAACATTCAAATACATATTTTTGTTTGGGCATATGTTATTTCTCCTGGGTAAATACTTAGGAGTGAGATTGCTGAGTTGTATGGTAAGAGTATATTTCAGTTAATAAGAAACCACTAAACTGTTTTTTTCATGTGGATGTACCATTTTGTATTTCCATCAGCAATGTATGAGTGATCCAGGAGATCTACATTCTCACCAGCATTTGATATTTTAAGTGAAGTGGGGTTTTTTTGTTTTTAATTCTAGTGAGTGTTCTGTGGTATATCAGTGTGGTTTTAACTTGCATTTTCCTAAGGACTAATAATGTTGAGCATCTTTGTATATGTTCACTTACCATTTATCTGTCTTATTTGATGAAGTGTCTTTTCAAAAAAATTCCCCAATTTTAAATTTAGATTGTTTGTCTTATTGAGTTGTAAGAGTTCTTTATATATTCTTGAAGCAAATCCTTTATCAGCTATATGCTTTGCAAATATTTTATCCCAGTCTACAGTTTATATTTTCTTAACAGTGTCTTTTTAAGAGCAAACTTAATTTTTAAAAAAATTAAAGTATAGGACTCCCTGGTGGTGCAGTGGTTGAGAGTCCGCCTGCCAATGCAGGGGACACGGGTTCGTGCCCCGGTCCGGGAAGATCCCACATGCCGCGGAGCGGCTGGGCCCGTGAGCCATGGCCGCTGAGCCTGCGCGTCTGGAGCCTGTGCTCCGCAACGGGAGAGGCCGCAGCGGTGAGAGGCCCGCGTACCAGCAAAAAAAAAAAAAAAAAAATTAAAGTATAGTTGAGTTACAATATTGTATTAGTTTCAGGTGTACAGCATAGTAGTTCAACATTTTTATAGATTATACTCCATTTAAAGTTTTTTCAAAATAATAGCTATATTTCCCTGTGCTGTACAGTATGGGCTTGTAGCTTATTTATTTTATACATAGTAGTTTGTACCTCTTAATCCCATACCCATATCTTGCCCTTCCCTGCTTCCCTCTCCCCTGGTAACCACTCGTTTGCTTTCTATGTCTGAGAGTCTCTTTTGTTATACACATTTGGCAAACTTTAATTTTTAAAGTCCAGCCTTTTTTTTCATGCTTTTATGGTTTATGTTTTTATAGAAATCTAATGTATCTAAAGGTAATAAATTTTTCTCCTAAAACTTCTTCTAGAAGTTTTAAAGCTTTAACTCTTACATTTAGATATATGATCCTTTTTGAGTTAAATTTTGGATACGGTGTGAAGATGAGGGTTGAAGTTCTTTCTTTTGTTTTTGTATGTGAATATCCAACTTTATAACACCATTTGTGAAAAGAATGTCCTTTTCACACTGAAATACACTGGCCCCTTTGTTGGTAATCAATGAGCTATGTATGTATAGGTCTATTTCTGGACTTACTATTCTGTTACATTGATTTATATGTCAATATCGGACTAACTTGATTAATGAAGTTTTATACTAAGTCAAACTGTAAGCTTTATACTAAGTGGGAGTTTAATACTTCCAACTTTGTTTTTCTTTTTCAAAAGACTCCCAACTTTACTTTTTCCTTTCTTTTGGCTATTCTGGGCATTTTGCATTTCTCTATAAATTTTACAATCTGTGTGTAATTTCTAGAAAAAACACTTGAGATTTTGGAATTGTGTCAAATCTATAGATTAATGTGAGGATACTTGATATCTTACTTTAACAGTTTTGCATTTTCTGATTCCTGAACACAGTATATCTCTCCATTTATCTAGTAGTCTTTTAATTCCTCTCAGTAATGTTTAGTAGTTTTCTGTCTTTAGCGTTTTATTTATAAATTTCTTTTTATTGGATTGAGGAGGTTCTGTTTTATTCCTAGTTTGCTGCAAGTGCTTCTATCACAAATGGGTGTTGAAGTTTGTAAAATATTTTTTCCTGCATCTACTGGGGCTCATATGGTTGTTCAATTTTAATCTATTAATATATGATGACTCATATTTTTTCTAATGTTAAATCAACCTTACATTGCAGCTAAAGGATTACTAAAGGAACTTTTTCAGACAGAAGGGAAATATCGGAACATCAAGAGTAAATAATATCTTTTAACTCCTGACATGAAAGATTAAGAAATTAGCATATTTGTACTTTTTTTCTGATCTTTTCACACCATTGCCCATTTTTTTAGCTATATTCTTACTTATACATTTCAATGTTTATAACTTTGCATAATTGTTCAGCCTTACTTCTATATTCTAATCAACTCAGTGCAAATCACAAATACTTTTATGCCATGAATTCTTCCTTTCTCAATTCTTTTCATTACATCACTTGTTTGGTGAGACTTTATCATCAAGTAGTTTTTTATTCCACAAGAAAGGCTGCCTATACACTTCTTGGCTCACAATTTTGCGGGTACTAAATGTGGCTGTGAAGAAATCTGGGTTCACTCTGATTTTCCTCCTTGGTAGGTGAACTGCTTTTTCTGACTGAATGCTTATACAATTCTATGTTTATTCTTAAAGGTGAGCAGCCTCACCAGAATATAGCATGTTGATTACTGGAACAAATTGCTTCCCCCGGAACACGGTATGCCCTTTTGATCCTCAGATTCAGGTTTCCCTTTATTTCAAACATGTTCTATTTAATGTTTGAATATTATTTCTGAGCCATTTGTTCGACTTCCTTTGCTGGTCAAGCTTATGTTGGCTGTCTTTGATCTCTCTCCATATATACCTTTCTAATTACCTTTGTTTCTTTGTCCTTTGCCATTTTTTTTAAGCCTCTCTTCCATGTTCCAATTCTTTTCAAAAATAATATCTCTTGTATTGTTTTTGTCTATATCATTTTTATTTCTCTGGTGTCTGTATCGTTAACTTGGAGATCTTTTATGAACTCTGCCAGTTCACATTTGCCACCATCTTATTTCCTCTTTAATTTCATACCCCTCTTCATGCAGTTCTCCGTTTCAGATAGTTCTTTTCCCTCTTTTGTTTCTTTGGGAGTGTAGAGAATTATTTGTCAAAGTTTTTTTTTCCCCCCCATTTCCTGTAGTACTTCTTTGGATGTAAGTCCCACCCTCCTTGGTTTACAAGTGTTAAACAATTATACCATTACCAGTCCTGCTGCTTGCAAAGTTTTTATGCAATATTGAGAGCAATTCCTAGATGGGAGAGCTATAAATCTGACATCAGTGTTAGTAAAATTGGACCTAGATGGTGAGAGAGACCCAGGGTGGAGCATCATTGTGTAAGGTAGGTACTGGTTCTAGGATGTGACTTCCCAGGCTGCAGGAAATAGAGAAAACAGAGCCTGAGGGTGAAGAGAGGAATAAGGCTGGTCTAAGTGTCAAGACCCTTACCTGACCTACCTGAATAAGCTCACCCACATAAGAAAAGCTCTAGAAAACCATGATCACACTACCATCAAGTATACCTTTGCGTTAAATGGCCAAGTTATTTACTTTACCTTGGTTAAGTGTATCATTTCTGCTGGTCTCCACATGTGGTCATTTTTTAAAAGTCAAACATAAAAAGTATAGATAGTAAGTGACAGTCCCAATCCTTCACCCCATCCCTATCTAAAAAGTAACTGCTGTTTAATGCTTTTCTATGTCTACTTCTTGACTTTTTCCTGTGCGTGCTTATACATAAGAATTTTCTGCTTTACTAGTATATCTTGGTGACCTTCTTATGCCAGGACCTATTTTTCTACTACCAAATGACTTATTGAATGCTGTGGTTGTAATATTGTTTATTTAACCATCTACTCTTCTTGGCCACATATTTACCCTAAAATGCTGCAATGAACAGTCTTCTACATGGATACTGCAAGTGTGCTTATCACATATAATCCTAGAAGTGGACTTTGTAGGTATAAAAAAAGGCACAAGTAAAATTTTCAACAAGTCCATTCCGATGTCTTCTTTTTTTTTTTTTGCAGTACGCGGGCCTCTCACTGTTGTGGCCTCTCCCGTTGCGGAGCACAGGCTCCGGACACACAGGCCCAGCGGCCATGGCTCACGGGCCCAGCCCCTCCGCGGCATGTGGGATCCTCCCGGACCGGGGCACGAACCCGTGTCCCCTGCGTCGGCAGGCGGACTCTCAACCACTGCTCCACCAGGGAAGCCCCTGATGTCTTCTTAATGGGAGTCTGTTTCCCTGCACACACCCTTGTCAAAATGCAGTATTATCCTGCTTTTTCACTTTTGCCCAATAAGTTAAAAATATTAACTCATTATTTTAAAAAAATGCATATTCCAAATTACAGTGGAATTTCAGCATATTTTTTAAAATACTCATTAGACACATTTTTCTTTGTGAATTCCTTTGCCTATTTTTCGAAGGCCTTTTTTCACTTCTTACTGATTTCTAGGGGCCCTTCACATTGGTTATTAATACTTACCTATTACAAATGTTGATCTTGTCCCACAGTCATTATCTCATCTTTGAACTTTATTTATAATTTTTATATTATTCAAACTATTTGAATTTTTATATAGCCAAATCTTTTAACTTTATGACTTTTGTTGTTTTTGCTTATGAAAGCATTCCCCATTTTAAGATTAAGACATAAAATTCTCATATATTTTTACTAATATTTATATGATTTTTAATGCTTTTAATGTTTTATTGAGCTTAGTTTTTAATGTCTGTAAATAGCTAGCCTGTTATTCCAACATCACTTATTGAATTATTTTCTCCCCGATTTGAAATATCACCTGCTTTATCTTTTCATATTGATCTCTTTATCTAATTTTGGACCAGTGCCACACTATTTTTCATATTTAGAATGATCATGTAAGTCCCTCCTCATTATTCCTTTTTTCCAAACTTTACTGGCTATTTCACTTCATTTCATTTATTTCATAAGACATCCTTTTAGAATTTTGACTGGGAATTGTATCAAATTTATCTGTAAATTTGGAGAAATCTTATACTTTATTGAGTCTTCCCATCCAGAACCAGTTTGCCCTTCTATTAATTTAGAGCTTCTTTTTCTTTCTTCAGTAAAAATTTACAGCATTCTTCATAAATGTATTGTACATCTCTTGTGGGACACAATTATAATATGTAATATTTTTCTTTGCTATTATGATGGAATCTTTAAATACATTCTAATTGGTTATTTCAGAGGTATAAAAGCTACTATTAATTCTCATATGTTGACCTTGTATCCACCTAACTAAACCCTCTGTCTGTTCTAAAAGTTTATTAGCAGAGTCTTTTGGGTATTCTAGACAGACACTCACATTGTTTGATAGTAATAATAGTTCTTATTCTTTCCAATATTTACACTTAATTTTTTTATTATAATAATGTTTTTTCAGTAAAAAACATTTTTCCTGTAATAGGTATTTATTGAGTACAGAGTATCTCTTTTGCAGTGTTAAATTCCTTAACTATTTAGTGTTTTTTTTGTTTTCTCTTATTTGTGGTTAAGGTTCTAGATTGAACATTTCATTGCTTTTGGGGTGTATTTTCTCAGCCCAAATGAGAATCCCTGTTTGTCTGGCAGTTGACGCAACTCTGATGACCTCTGGTGAGTCTACAGGAGAAGAAGACCAAAGCAAGGAGAGGAAAGTGTGAAGGCGGCTTGACCTTTGGGAATGAGACTGCTCATACCTCCTGGCAGACAGAACTCTCTCCCTTTCTTTTGCTCAATAGCCACCCTGGTTGTCTCACACCTCAGATTTCTTAGGAGGGGCTACTCATAGCTCTAACCTGGGGACAAATACAGTAAATGGGTGAGTGGGGAGTTGCTGTCTTATCTGTGTCACTCGTTAGTTAGTTACCTAAAACACTATCATACTCTCCTTCCTGCCTCCACTGCCTCTGACAGTGGCGTTATTCTGGAGTTTTCCAGGGAAACAGCACTATTTGGGGATGTTTTATTTGTCTTCTGAGAGGGGTTCCTCAGCTCTTTTGGGTTATGTTGCCACGCTGTTTGCTGTTGCTCTATCACTGCTGGAGCTCCCTCATTTTTCTAGTCTGCTGGCAACCTTATTTCCAATGTTGTCATGAATTTGCTAACTTCTTTTCTGGAGGGAATTTCCTTTTTTAATTGTATTTATGTTAGATCCTTTTGGATTAATTCTTATCCTTGATTAGGAATAGCGCTGTCCAGGCCTGCTAATTTGCTCAAGAACTTAGTGGAGATGTGTTGGGGAGTGACTGGGAGCAGCATCTTATTCAGTATTTAAAATAATTAAACAGGTTTTTTTTTTCTGCTGTAACAAGTTTCAGTGTATAACATATAGAAAATACAGAAAAATAAAAGGAAGAAAGAATAATGCATAATCCTATCATGACAATTACTGTTAATACTTAGACATGTTAACCTTCAGTCTGTGCCTTATACATATTTTAACATTCTTGTCATTATATTCTCTATAGCATTTTGTATTTATTTTCAACTTATGTCTTAGCACATGTTTTCTATATTATTAGAAACATTCATGATTAAATCCTTACTTTAATAATATCATGGGATATAATCAAATGGATCCTCCAAGGGTGATACTTCCCTGTGTTGGGCCATTTGGGTTAATTTGGTATTTGACTCTTTATTTTTAAGAAATAAATTTGAGAGACGGGCGCGGAGCTGCCGAAGAGGCAAGAGACTTTTTCTTCCCTCTTTGTTTCCTGGTGCGAGAGGAGAGGGGATTAAGCGTTCCGCGTAAAGGAACTCCAGAAACGGGCACAAGCCGCAGCTCTCAGCGCGGACACCAGAGACGGGCATGAGACGCTAAGGCTGCTGCTGCCGCCACCGAGAAGCCTGTGTGTGAGCACAGGTCACTCTCCACACCTCCCCTCCCGAGAGCCTGTGCAGCCCGCCACTGCCAGGGTCCTGTGATCCAGGGACAACTTCCCCGAGAGAACGCGCGGCGCGCCTCAGGCTGGTGCAACGTCACGGTGACCTCTGCCGCCGCAGGCTCTCCCCGCATCCGTACCCCTCCCTCCCCCCAGCCTGAGTGAGCCAGAGCCCCCGAATCAGTAGCTCCTTTCACCCCGTCCTGTCTGAGCGAAGAGCAGGGGACCTGCACGCAGAGGTGGGGCCAAGTCCAAAGCTGAACCCCAGGAGCTGTGCGAACAAAGAGGAGAGGGGGAGGTCTCTCCCAGCAGCCTCAGAAGCAGCGGAA
>NC_041214.2:143264786-143265688 GCF_002837175.3 Physeter macrocephalus
CTCCCTCCCTTCCTCCCTTCCTTCCTTCCTTTCTTCCTTCCTCTCTTCCTTCCTGTCTTCCTTCCTTCCTCCCTTCCATCCCTTCTTCCTTCCTTCTTTCCTTCCTTCCTTCTGTCCCTCCCTCCCTCCTTCCTTCCTTCCTTCCTTCCTTTCTTTCCTTTCTATTATTTCTCCCTTTTATTCTGAGCTGTGTGGATTAAATGCTTTTGGTGCTCCAGCCAGCCAGGCGTCAGGGCTGTGTCTCTGAGGTGGGAGAACCAACTTCAGGACACTGGTCTACAAGAGACCTCCCAGCTCCACGTAATATCAAATGGTGAAAATCTCCCAGAGATATCCATCTCAACACCAAGACCCAGCTTCACTCAACGACCAACAAGATACAATGCTGGACACCCTATGCCCAACAACTAGCAAGACAGGAACATAGCACCATCCATTAGCAGAGAGGCTGCCTAAAATCATAATAATGCTACAGACACCCCAAAACACACCACCAGACGTGGACCTGCCCACCAGAAAGACAAGATCCAGCCTCATCCACCAGAACACAGGTACTAGTCCCCTCAACCAGGAAACCTACTCAACCCATTGAACCAACCTTAGCCACTGGGGAGAGACACCAAAAACAATGGGAACTATGAACGTGCAGCCTGCAAAAAGTAGACCCCAAACACAGTAAGATAAGCAAAATGAAAAGACAAAAAAACACACAGCAGATGAAGGAGCAAGGCAAAAACCCACCAGACCTAACAAATGAAGAGGAAATAGGCAGTCTACCAGAAAAATAATTCAGAATAATGATAGTAAAGATGATCCAAAATCTTGGAAATTGAATAGACAAAATGCAAGAAACATTTGACAAGGACCTAGAAGAAATAAAGAGGAAGCAAGCAACAATGAGC
>NC_041214.2:143266319-143268898 GCF_002837175.3 Physeter macrocephalus
AAATGGTAATAGGAACATACATATTGATAATTACCTTAAATGTAAATGGATTAAATGCTCCCACCAAAAGACACAGACTGGCTGAATGGATACAAAAACGAGACCCATATATATGCTGTCTACAAGAGACCCACTTCAGACCTAGGGACACATACAGACTGAAAGTGAGGGGATGGAAAAAGATATTCCATGCAAATGGAAATCAGAAGAAAGCTGGAGTAGCAATTCTCATATCAGACAAAATAGACTTTAAAGTAAAAACTATTACAAGAGACAAAGAAGGACACTATATAATGATCAAGGGTTCGATCCATGAAGAAGATATAACAATTGTAAATATTTATGCACCCAACATAGGAGCACCTCAATACATAAGGCAAATACTAACAGCCATAAAAGGGGAAATCGACAGTAACACAATCATAGTAGGGGACTTTAACACCCCACTTTCACCAATGGACAGATCATCCAAAATGAAAATAAATAAGGAAACACAAGCTTTAAATGATACATTACACAAGATGGACTTAATTGATATTTATAGGACATTCCATCCAAAAACAACAGAATACACATTTTTCTCAAGTGCTCATGGAACATTCTCCAGGATAGATCATATATTGGGTCACAAATCTAGCCTTGGCAAATTTAAGAAAATTGAAATCATATCAAGTATCTTTTCTGACCACAACGCTATGAGACTAGATATCAATTACAGGAAAAGATCTGTAAAAAATACAAACACATGGAGGCTAAACAATACACTACTTAATAACGAAGTGATCACTGAAGAAATCAAAGAGGAAATCAAAAAATACTTAGAAACAAATGACAATGGAGACACGACGACCCAAAACCTATGGGATGCAGCAAAAGCAGTTCTAAGAGGGAAGTTTATAGCAATACAATCCTACCTTAAGAAACAGGAAACATCTCGTATAAACAACCTAACTTTGCACCTAAAGCAATTAGAGAAAGAAGAACAAAAGAACCCCAAATTTAGCAGAAGGAAAGAAATCATAAAGATCAGATCAGAAATAAATGAAAAAGAAATGAAGGAAACAATAGCAAAGATCAATAAAACTAAAAGCTGGTTCTTTGAGAAGATAAATAAAATTGATAAACCATTAGCCAGACTCATCAAGAATAAAAGGGAGAAGACTCAAATCAATAGAATTAGAAATGAAAAAGGAGATGTAACAACTGACACTGCAGAAATACAAAAGATTATTAGAGATTACTACAAGCAACTGTATGCCAATAAAATGGACAACCTGGAAGAAATGGACAAATTCTTAGAAATGCACAAGCTGCCGAGACTGAACCAGGAAGAAATAGAAAATATGAACAGACCAATCACAAGCACTGAAATTGAAACTGTGATTAAAAATCTTCCAACAAACAAAAGCCCAGGTCCAGATGGCTTCACAGGCGAATTCTATCAAACATTTAGAGAAGAGTTAACATCTATCCTTCTCAAACTCTTCCAAAAGATAGCAGAGGGAGGAACACTCCCAAACTCATTCTATGAGGCCACCATCACCCTGATACCAAAACCAGACAAAGACGTCACAAAGAAAGAAAACTACAGGCCAATATCACTGATGAACATAGATGCAAAAATCCTCAACAAAATACTAGCAAACAGAATCCAACAGCACATTAAAAGGATCATACACCATGATCAAGTGGGGTTTATCCCAGGAATGCAAGGATTCTTCAATATACGCAAATCAATCAACGTGATACACCATATCAACAAACTGAAGGAGAAAAACCATATGATCATCTCAATAGATGCAGAGAAAGCTTTTGACAAAATTCAACACCAATTTATGATAAAAAACCTGCAGAAAGGAGGCATAGAGAGAACTTTTCTCAACATAATAAGGGCCATATATGACAAACCCACAGCCAACATCATCCTCAATGGTGAAAAACTGAAACCATTTCCACTAAGATCAGGAACAAACAAGGTTGCCCACTCTCACCACTCTTATTCAACATAGTTTTGGAAGTTCTAGCCACAGCAATCAGAGAAGAAAAAGAAATAAAAGGAATCCAAATAGGAAAAGAAGAAGTAAAGCTGTCACTGTTTGCAGATGACATGATACTATACATAGAGAATCCTAAGGAGGCTACCAGGAAACTACTAGAGCTAATCAATGAATTTGGCAAAGTAGCAGGATACAAAATTAATGCACAGAAATCTCTGGCATTCTTATACACTAATGATGAAAAATCTGAGAGTGAAATTAAGAAAACACTCCCATTTACCATTGCAACAAAAAGAATAAAATATCTAGGAATAAACCTACCTAAGGAGACAAAAAACTTGTATGCAGAAAACTATAAGACACTGATGAAAGAAATTAAAGATGATACAAATAGGTGGAGAAATATACCATGTTCTTGGATTGGAAGAATCAACATTGTGAAAATGACTCTACTACCCAAAGCAATCTACAGATTCAATGCAATCCCTATCAAACTACCACTAGCATTTTTTACAGAACTAGAAAAAAAAATTTCACAATTTGTATGGAAACACAAAAGACCCCAAATAGCAAAAGCAATCT
>NC_041214.2:143269323-143273262 GCF_002837175.3 Physeter macrocephalus
TTAGAGGAAAACATAGGCAGAACACTCTATGACATAAATCACAGCAAGATCCTTTATGACCCACCTCCTAGAGAAATGGAAATAAAACAAAAATAAACATTTGGGACCTAATGAAACTTAAAAGCTTTTGCACAGCAAAGTATACCATAAACAAGACCAAAAGACAACCCTCAGAATGGGAGAAAATAGTTGCAAATGAAGCAACTGACAAAGGACTAATCTCCAAAATTTATAAGCAACTCATGCAGCTCAATAACAAAAAAAACAACCCAATCCTAAAATGGGCAGAAGACCTAAATAGAAATTTCTCCAAAGAAGATATACAGATGGCCAACAAACACATGAACGAATGCTCAACATCATTAATCATTAGAGAAATGCAAATCAAAACTACAATGAGATATCATCTCACACCGGTCAGAATGGCCATCATCAAAAAATCTGGAAACAATAAATGCTGGAGAGGGTGTGAAGAAAAGGGAACACTCTTGCACTGCTGGTGGGAATGTAAATGGATACAGCCACTATTGAGAACAGTATGGCGGGTCCTTAAAAAACTACAGACAGAACTACCATATGACCCAGCAATCCCACTACTGGGCATATACCCTGAGAAAACCATAATTCAAAAAGAGTCATGTACCAAAATGTTCATTGCAGCTCTATTTACAATAGCCAGGACATGGAAGCAACCTAAGTGTCCATCAACAGATGAATGGATAAAGAAGATGTGGCACATATATACAATGGAATATTACTCAGCCATAAAAAGAAATGAAACTGAGTTATTTGTAATGAGGTGGATAGACCTGGAGTCTGTCATACAGAGTGAAGTAAGTCAGAAGGAGAAAAACAAATACCGTATGCTAACACATATATATGGAATCTAAGAAAAAAAAATGTCATGAAGAGATTAGTGGTAGGACAGGAATAAAACACAGACCTACTAGAGCATGGACTTGAGGACATGGGGAGGGGGAAGGGTAAGCTGTGACGAAGTGAGAGAGTGGCAGGGACATATATGCACTACCAAATGTAAATTAGATAGCTAGTGGGAAGCTGCCGCATAGCACAGGGAGATCACCTCTGTGCTTTGTGACCACGAGAGGGGTGGGATAGGGAGGGTGGGAGGGAGGGAGACGCAAGAGGGAAGAGATATGGGAACATATGTATATGTATAACTGATTCACTTTGTTGTAAAGGAGAAACTAACACACCATTGTAAAGCAATTACACTCCAATAAAGATGTTAAAAAAAAGAAATAAATTTGATTTATATATATTATTTAATTTTTGAGAAAAAATTTATAGTGAAATGTACCAATCCTAAATGAATAATTTGATGAGTTTTGATAAACGTTTACATTCAAGTAACCATAACCCCAACCAGATACAGAATATTTGTTTGACTCACTTTAATAATGCAGTGATGAATACCAATAAGAAGCTTCCGTATATTTAGATTATTAGGCTATGCTACTAGAAGCGAAATAATGTGGGCTCATTTTATGAAATTTTTGATGGACATTTTACCCAAATGCTTCCAAAGGGTGGGTCCATGCCCTTCCCACCAGGCAGTGGAGAGTGCCAGCATTATTTAGCCCTTTCTCTGTGACCCCCTTGACACGTTTTGACTAGCCCCCAGCAGGAGAGCTCCACCTTTTCTTTCTGAAAGCACACTGTGACTGTCATGACAATACCTACTTCCATCCGACCATAGCTATGTGTGCGTATTTATGTATAAAAAATTGCTATTTCTGCTTCCAGTGGGCTTATAACACTCTGCACAGGCAATCATCTCTGTAGCCTGGCAGTGGTTATCAGTGGTACCACTTATTTGTGACAGTGTCTTCCTGATGGAATCATGTCTCAGATCTTCCCTGTCTTCTTTCGAAGAGACACTGTGTTTCTAATTGCATGGGCTCTAAAACTCATGAGCCCCGGTTACCTTCTCTTGCTCCAATTGATGCCAACCCCTATCCATTTTGCTTTCCTAGCTCTTCCCCTCTTTCCATTTCCATTCTCATTGCCTCATTTTAACCCTTCAGGACCACTTACTTAAACAATTTCAGTTGATTCCTTTGTCCCTAACAAATCTGTCTGGGTCATGGCTGCCAGATCAACCATCCCAAAGCGTTTGATTATGCCACACTGCTGCTCAAAATATCTTCCGGAGTCTCCACTCAAAATCCATATCCTGGCATTTCAGGTCTTCCACAGTCTTCCAACTTGATTTCTTTTTCATGAAATCTGTATTCCAGGCAGACCAAACTACTTGTTATCCTCATATTTAACACAATTTTTGATTGTTCTCTGCTTTATTCAAGTCCTTTCCTTTTCTGGAGTGCTTTTTGTTCCTCCATGATTTAAATTTCTAAATTTTATCGTTCCTTCAAAATCCAGTTTCAATGTCATTTCTTTCACAAAATCTCCCCTGTTAACCCCAGCAAAATAGTCTCTCTCCTCTCTCATCATAGTACATTATTATTACATTTTTGTTTTCTGTATTATTTTCCATCTGGAATTATAACAATTCATTGACTGTCTTAACGTTTTTGTTTAGACAGAAACTTCCTTAAGGGCAAGTTCCAGGGTTTAAAATGTTCATGTATGTTTTCAGTGCACAATAGCAGAAGCTCAGTAAATAAATGTTTTCTTTTCCAGCTTTGTTGTGGTATAATGGACAAATAAAACTGTAATATATTTAAGGTATACAATGTGATAATTTGATATGCTGTTGGAGGGGGTCATCAAGAGGGTATGACAGCTGGTTTACCTGTGAGCCGGACCAGGGCAATCAGAGGTTCCTCACCTCCTCCCCGTGTCCTTGGAATGTACATTCACCCACTGTTCCCACAGTAGAAATCATATTCAAGGACACAGCCTTGAGAAAGCAAGGTGTTGTCGAGACCGTCTGGACTGTTTATGTGACTGAACCCCATTAAGGCCTCTATATAAACTTTTAAGGTTCTGACGAGTGGATGTGAAGATCTACTCATCTTGTGGCCGCCCAAGGCAAGTCTTGTACGTAAATTCTCTTGCTTATTATTATTATTTTTTAAAAGTTCATTGTATATTTTAATCCACACACAAAAAATGGTTAATACATGGAAGATGGGTTCTAGCCTTAGATAATTACAAACAGCTTTCTTGCTTCCACGACAATCTTTCAGGGCAAGGGACACATCTTCATCTTGCATCATTATCCCACACATTGCAATATTTAAAATCTTCCCAGGGTCTTCCCCAATCCCTAAATTTAAACAGGCTTCCCTATTAAATCATGTCATCATCATGACCACAAAAGTCTCTCCCCGAAACCTTCCCAGATGCCACCTCATGGAAGATATCTCCCCATTTAGAACCAGAAATCTAAAGCTTCTATCAGATAATAATTTATGTTTATGTTACACATTTTTACACAACTATGTCCCCAACACAGTGCTGTACACAACATACTGGCTGCATTAAGGAATGTTTGAATAGTAAATAAAAATGAAGCATGAATTATAATCAACACCTGAATTGTATTCTTGAGTTCAGTGGTTGAAAGTCACACAGACTTGCATCTAAATCCTTGCTCCAGATTATATTAGCACTTTGACTTTAAGCAGTTTACATGTCCTCAGTCTCAGATTCTTCATCTGGAAATTGGTTATGATGGGAGTAGGGCAGTTCTTTTTTAAAAAAAATTTTTTAATTTAATTTAATTTATTTTATTTATACAGCAGGTTCTTATTAGTCATCAATTTTATACACATCAGTGTATACATGTCAATCCCAATCGCCCAATTCATCACACCACCATTCCCACTCCCCCACGGCTTTCCCTGCTTGGTGTCCATTCGTTTGTTCTCTACATCTGTGTCTCAGCTTCTGCCCTGCAAACCGGTTCATCTGTACCATTTTTCTAGGTTCCACATACATGCATTAATATAC
>NC_041214.2:143274097-143275123 GCF_002837175.3 Physeter macrocephalus
CCTATGTTTTCCTCTAAGAGTTTTATAGTGTCCGGTCTGACATTTAGGTCTCTAATCCATTTTGAGTTTATTTTTGTATATGGTGTTACGGAGTGTTCTAATTTCATTCTTTTACATGTAGCTGTCCAGTTTTCCTAGCACCACTTATTGAAGAGAGTGTCTTTTCTCCATTGTATATCCTTGCCTCCTTTGTCATAGATTAGTTGACCATAGGTGCGTGGGTTTACCTCTGGGCTTTCTATCTTGTTCCGTTGATCTATGTTTCTCTTTTTGTGCCAGTACCGTATTGTCTTGATTACTGTACCTTTGTAGAATAGTCTGAAGTCAGGGAGTCTGATTCCTCCAGCTCTGTTTTTTTTCTCTTTCAGATTTTTCATCATTAGTGTATAGGAATGCTAGAGTTTTCTGTGCATTATTTTGTATCCTGCGACTTTACAAGTTCATTGATTAGCTCTAGTAGTCTTCTGGTGGCATTTTTAGGATTCTCTATGTATAGTATCATGTCGTCTGCAAAGAGTGACTGTTTTACTTCTTATTTTCCAATTTGTATACCTTTTACTTATTTTTATTCTCTTATTGCTGAGGCTAGGACTTCCAAAACTCTGTTGAATAATAGCGGTGAGAGTGGACATCCTTGTCTTGTTCCTGATCTTAGAGGAAATGCTTTCAGGTTTTCACCATTGAGAATGATGTTTGCTGTGGGTTTGTCATACATGGGCTTTATTATGTTGAGGTAGGTTCCCTCTATGCCCACTTTCTGGAGAGTTTTTATCATAAATCGGTGTTGAATTTTGTCAAAAGCTTTCTCTGCATCTATGTTTGGAAGAGTTTGAGAAGGATGGGTGTTAGCTCTTCTTTAAATGTGTGATAGAATTCACCTGTGAAGCCGTCTGGTCCTGGGCTTTTGTTTGTTGGAAGATTTTTAATCACAGTTTCAATTTCATTACTTGTGATTTGTCTGTTCATATTTTCTATTTCTTCCTGGTTCAGTCGTGGAAGGTTATACCTTTCTAAGAATTTGTCCAT
>NC_041214.2:143275167-143320682 GCF_002837175.3 Physeter macrocephalus
GTACATAGCCCTCTGCCTTTTCATCTTGTCTATCTTTCTGTGAATGTGGTTTCTGTTCCACAGGCTGCAGGATTGTAGTTCTTCTTGCTTCTGCTGTCTGCCCTCTGGTGGATGAGGCTATCTAAGAGGCTTGTGCAAGTTTCCTGATGGGAGGGACTGGTGGTGGGTAGAGCTGACTGTTGCTCTGGTGGGCAGTGCTCAGTAAAACTTCAATCCACTTGACTACTGATGGGTGGGGCTGGGTTCCCTCCCTGTTGGTTGTTTGGCCTGAGGCAACCCAACACTTGAGCCTACCTGGGCTCTTTGGTAGGGCTAATGACAGACTCTGGGAGGGCTCATGCCAAGGAGTACTTCACAGAACTTCTGCTGCCAGTGTCCTTGTCCCCACGGTGAGCCACAGCCCCCCCACCCCAGACTGCTTCTGCAGGCGACCCTCCAACACTAGCAGGTAGGTCTGGTTCAGTCTCCCCTGGGGTGACTGTTCCTTCCCTGGGTCCCGATGCACACACTAATTTGTGTGTGCCCTCCAAGAGTTGAGTCTCTGTTACCCCCAGTCCTGTCGAAGTCCTGCAATCAATTCCCACTAGGCTTCAAAGTCTGATTCTCTAGGAATTCCTCCTCCCATTGCCGGGCCCCCAGGTTGGGAAGCCTGACGTGGGGCTCAGAACCTTCGCTCCAGTGGATGGACTTCTGTGGTATAAGTGTTCTCCAGTCTGTGAGTCACCCACCCACCAGTTATGTGATTTGATTTTACTGTGATTGCGCCCCTCCTACCGTCTCATTGTGGCTTATCCTTTGTCTTTGGATGCGGGGTATCTTTTTTGGTGAGTTCCTGTGTCTTCCTGTCGATGACTGTCCAGCAGCTAGCTGTGATTCTGGTGTTCTCGCAAGAGGGAGTGAGAGCACGTCCTGCTACTCCACCATCTTGGTTCAGGCTCGGTGCTTTTTTTTTTTTTTTTAAACATCTTTATTGGAGTAGAATTGCTTTACAATGTTGTGTTAGTTTCTGCTGTATAACAAAGTGAATCAACTATATGTATACATATGTCCCCATATCCCCTCCCTCTTGCATCTCCCTCCCTCCCACCCTCCCTATCCCACCCCTCTAGGTGGTCACAAAGCACCGAGCTGATCTCCCTGTGCTGTGAGGCTGCTTCCCACTAGCTATCTATTTTACATTTGGTAGTGTATATATGTTAATGCCACTCTCTCACTTCGTCCCAGCTTACCCTTCCCCCTCCCCGTGTCCTCAATACCTTGCTTATTAAAACTGCCACATACTAATCTTGGAGTGGTCTACCTCTTTCTTTGGTCTCTCCTTACCCTCTGTGTACTGGTGGGGAGGAGAGGGAAGCTCCTAAATTTGGAAAGCAACATAAACATATAGAGTGTGAAAGGATTCCCACCATCAAGTTAATTAACACGTCCATCACCTTGCATTCTTACCTTTTTTGGTGTGTGAGAACACTTAAATACCTAAGTTTTACTCTCTTAGCTCATTTCAGTTATACAGTACAGTATTATCAACGATAGTCACCATGGTGTATACACTCAGACCTTACCATATAACTTTGATAGCCTTTTACCAGCCTCTCCTTATTTCCTTCACATCCCAGCCCCTGGCAACGACCATTCTACTCTCTGTTTCTATGAGTTAAACTTTTTTTTTTTTTTTTTCTGTAGATTACAAATACAAGTGACAACATGTATTCTTTGTCTTTCCCTGTCTGGCTTATTTCACTTAGCATAATGCCCTCCAGGTTCATTCATGTTGTCTCAAATGGCAGGAATTCTTTCTTTTTTTAGGCCAAATAGTATTCCATTGTGTCTGTATCTGTCACATTTTCTTTATCTATTCATCTGCGGAAGGATGCTTAGGTTGTTTCCATACCTTAGCTCTTGTGAATAATGCCACAATGAACATGGGAAAACAGCCAGCTCTTTGAGATAGTGATTTTGTTTCCTTTGCATGTACAGAAATATCTGGAAAATATTGTGGGTTTGGTTCTAGACCTCCAAAATAAAGTGAATATCACAATAAAGAGAGTCATATGAATTTTTTGGTTTCCCAGTGTATGTAAAAGTTATGTTTACACTGTACTGTAGTCTGTTAAGTGTACAATAGCATTGTGTCTAAAAAAATGTATATACCTTAATTAAAAAATACTTTATTACTAAAAAATGCTAACCATCATCTGAGCCTTCAGCAAGTCGTAGTAATAACAGCAAAGATCGCTGATCACAGATCACTATAACAAATAAAATAATAACGAAAAAGTTTGAAATATTGAAAGAATTACCAAAATGTGACCCAGAGACACGAAGTGAGCAAGTGCTGTTGGAAAAATAGCGCCAATAGACTTGCTGGATGCAGGGTTGCCACACACCTTCAATTTGTGAAAAACACAGTATCTGTGAAGCATAATAAAGAGAAGGGCAGTGAAACGAGATCTGCCTGTATACCCGGGAGTGGGATTCCTGGATCATATGGTAGTTCTCTTTTTAGTTTGGTGAGAAACCTCCATGCTGTTGTCTACAGTGCCTGCACCAACTTACATTCCCACCAACACTGCTCAAGGGTTCCACTTTCTCCAAGTCCTCACCAACACTTGTTAATTCTTGTCTTTTTGATAACAGAGATCCTAACAGGTGTGAGGTGATACCTTATTGTGGTTGTGATTTGCGTTTCCCTGATGGTGCAGGCTGATTAGAGGCTGGACCCTCAGGCAGTAACTGGGAAAGTAAGCAGTCAGTCTCCTTCCGGGAGAAACTGAGCTATGGGCACTTTTGCCTGCTCCCTTTGCACTGAGTCCAGGTGTCGAGCTGCAGGGTGTGTGTGTGTGTGTGTGTGTGTGTGTGTGTGTGTGTGTGTGTGTGTGTGTGTGTGTGTGTGTGTGTGCACTTGGTTACTCCAGCACCTGTTTAAGAACTGCTTCCTTGTTTGCTGTAGTCTGTGGGACTTGTGCATGCGAGTTCTGTTGGCTATCACCTGGGATGTTTGGAGGCCAGGCCCTCAGGTGGCTGCTATAAGACTCGGAGCACTAGGTATGTGGACAAGCATCTTCCAGGGAGATACTGGACACTTGGTTTTATTGTTGGGGCAAACCGGAGCGGAGAGAGGGGAAGTGCCCACCAGCCCGTTCAGTCTCTGGGGAGGATCGCAGTCATCACCCAGATGCCTACTAATTAGAAGCTAGACTCTCAGGCAGTGGTTTGTAAAGTATGCAGTCAAACCCTTCTTGGGGAAGGTCGGGGGGTGGGGGTGGGCCTTTTTGTCTTTTCTCTCTGCGCTGCGGTGAGTTCTCCTGTGTCCTGTTAACAACCCTTTCTTGGTTTGCTACAGTCCTGTGGGACTTGGTTGAACAAAACCTCACTGGCTATCAGAGGTAGGGGACTTGGGCGTCATCCCTCTGTGGGAGGCTTAAAAGTTGGAGATCTAGATATGGGGTCCAAACCCTTTTCTCCTCAGGAGAAGCTGAGAGTTTGGGATCCCTCCCAATTGTATGTTGCTGTGCCAGGTGAATTTATGGCAAGAGTGTGTCTCAGCCTTTCCTACCTGTTTCGATGTATTTTCTTTCTTTTTTTTTTTAAATTTATTTATTCATTATTTATTTTTGGCTGTGTTGGGTCTTTGTTGCTGCGCGCAGGCTTTCTCTAGTTGCGGCGAGCGGGGGCTACTCTTCGTTGCGGTGCGCGGGTTTCTCATTGCGGTGGCTTCTCTTATTGCGGAGCGCGGGCTCTAGGCATGCGGGCTTCAGTAGCTGCGGCACGTGGGCTCAGTAGTTGTGGCGTGCGGGCTCTAGAGCGCAGGCTCAGTAGTTGTGGCGCGTGGACTTAGTTGCTCCGCGGCATGTAGGATCTTCCCGGACCAGGGCTCGAACCCGTATCCCCTGCATTGGCAGATGGATTCTTAACCACTGTGCCACCAGGGAAGTCCCTCGATGTACTTTCTCAGTTGTCTGATGTGTAGCAGTCACTTGGCTAGTGCCTGAATCTCTCAGAGGGATTTGCTTTGTGTGTGTAGCTGTACATTTGGTGCATACGTGGGAGGAGGGAAATTCAGGAGCCTCCTATGTCACCATCTGGGTCTGGAGTAGTAAATAAATGTCTGTTGACTAAGTGAGCCATAATGGGGAGACGAAATGGGATTTGGACCAAAGATATAACTTATTTTAATTTCTCAGGAAAGCAACATCAATCTAGCATTTGTCCTTTTAAGAAAGGAGTTACCATTTGAGACAAACAGCAAGCTCTTTAAAAAATTCAAGGGCTGATACATTTCTGTGGGATATTCTGGTTTGACTTCCAAATCACCTCTGGGTCAAGGCAGTGGAGATAGATTAGAGCTTAAAATAGAAGCACATAGGTCAGTGGAGAGGTAGATCTTCTAGTATTGGGGCAAAACGTACAGGAAAATGGAAGTCGCTTCTGCCTGTAGTATTTCACAGCCCCCATGCCTAAAGGTAGACTTTCTGTTGTCTTAACCTCTTTTGGCCTGGCATAGCCATATTACATAAATATTTATTAAAATAGCTCAGAGCGCTATCTTTTCATCTGCTAATGTGGTAGATTTTCAGGATAGGGTCCCTTTTTTTAACTTTTTATTTGATATTGGAGTATAGTTGATTAACAATGTTAATCAGGTGTACAGCAGAGTGATTCAGTTATACATATACATGTATCTATTCTTTTTCAAATTCTTTCCCATTTAGACTGTGATCTAATATTCGCTAAACTTATTGTGTGTGTGTCTGTGTGTGTGCGCGTGTGTGCTCCACGTCCTATACAGTCATCTCAACAACACTTTCTTTTTTCTGGCCTCGCCTTGCTGCTTGTGGGATCTTAATTCCCTGACCAGGGATCGAACCCGGGCCCTTGGCAGTCAAAGCGTGGAGTCCTGATCACTGGACCGCCAGGGAATTCCCTCAATAACACTTTTAATGTAGTTTTTGTTTATTTTTAACCTTCCTCTTTAATTCCCTTCCACTAGCACAATTAAAATATACAGAACTCTTACTGTGCAAGATATGCCCATTATGTTGCCAGCTCTTCTATGATATTTGTAGAATATGTCAACACCCTATAGTGAATTGGCATTGTTTTGCTATCCTACTTACTATCAAAGAAATGAAACAAATGCCCCCCCCCAAGCAAATAATCTAACCCCCTCTGTAACATTTACAAGATGGAAAATGTATTCATGACAAGAGCTGAGCATAAGGGGAAAATGTGCCAGGGACTCATTGTTGGGGACAGCGGAGATGTGCTGCCCGCAACTTTTCTCACTTCCTCACTCTCCACCTGCACCACCCATCTGAATAAATTAGCCTCATGGAGAGGGAGGGGCCAGCAAAGAGCACACCTGCACACCTGCAGACTGCACCACTTAGAGGTTGTTAAGGAAGCAGTTTTTGAAAAACGGGAGGAGAATCATCAAGGTTTGTCTCCTCATGAAATTTGCCCGTCAGAACAGATGATGCATTTGGGTATAACATGCTCCAAGTATCTTCTTCTGACACTTCTCTCCCACATCTCAAGGCTTTCGGAACTTTGCTACAACTTATCCTTTTAAGAGGCTTTTCCTCTCACACGTTTCTCCATTGAATGTTAGTCCTGAAAAGGGAGAGATTATGTTTGAAATGTCCACTCAGGACTGATTTGCTTAGAATCAGGCCATTCAGGACAGACAGCCCCTCCACCATCTTCCCTCACTCCCCTCCTTCATTTTGAGGGCCGCATCCCTCCTTTTCTTCAGACTGTCTGAAGTTGGAAGAGGGTTTGGCATTGTTCAGCAGGCTTGGGTCAAGCTCAGAGGGCACTTGGCTTTTTCTGGAAATGTCCTGTGGAATCACATGAATTTTGAAGGTGTAGAAAGGCAAGGAAAAATGTGATGTGGATGTGATCGTGATGTACTGTCCATGGAACTACCTGGTCTCCTAGAATTTGGGGGGCTTTTTAAAAAAATTTTTATTTATTTATTTTTTAATTTATTTATTTATGGCTGTGTTGGGTCTTCGTTTCTGTGCGAGGGCTTTCTCTAGCTGTGGCACGTGGGGTCCACTCTTGATCGCGGTGCGCGGGCCTCTCACTATCGCGGCCTCTCTTGTTGCGGAGCGCAGGCTCCAGACGCGCAGGCTCAGTAATTGTGGCTCACGGGCCCAGTTGCTCCGCGGCATGTGGGATCTTCCCGGACCAGGGCTCGAACCCGTGTCCCCTGCATTGGCAGGCAGATTCTCAACCACTGTGCCACCAGGGAAGCCCTTTGGGGACGTTTTGTTTTGAAAAGCGAGTGAGCATTTGCGGCTAGCAAGTGAAATCTTCACCCAGAAGAGTCCATTAGCAGAGGCCATCATACTGACTTACATTGTATAGTGCTTCTAACTTAATCCTTACCACCCGAGAAAGTAAATAGTATTATCTTTATTTCTTAGGTGATTCAACCAAATCTCAGAGAAGTCACGTGTGATAATTGATAAGTAATGGCGTCTGAAGGAAATCTGGAGCTCTCACTCTTGTCTATAGTATTTTTTTTTTTTTTTTTTTTTTTTTTTTTTTGCGGTACGCGGGCCTCTCGCTGTTGTGGCCTCTTCCGTTGCAGAGCACAGGCTCCGGACGCGCAGGCTCAGCAGCTGTGGCTCACGGGCCCAGCAGCTCCGCGGCGTGTGGGATCTTCCCGGACTGGGGCACGAGTCCGTGTCCCCTGCATCGGCAGGCGGATCCCCAGCCACTGCGCCACCAGGGAAGCTCCTATAGGTTTTTCTAGTATCTAATCTCCCTAGCAAGAAAAAAAAACAATCTTTCTGTAAAGTACATGGCCTTGCTTTCTCTGAAATAGTGGATAGTAAGGAAGCAGGATGGGGGTGATTGGTGACAGCATTTGTATACACAGAAGGAGAGAGAATACTTCTTTAGATTCAGAATCTCTGGTGTAAACAGAGCTGCTTCTTTGATTTTATTTCATAGCCAAATGATACTAGTGAGTGTTATAAATATCCTAATCCAAGATCTCATCTCCAATTCCCTGCCGTAAGCTCTAAAACAAAGAGGACTTATCATTTGCTTTAATAGACTTTGCTCTGTATGTACCCAAAGACAGCAAAATTCCAATTAAAAGAGTATCGATTGCTCATAAATTAATGCCATCCATTCAAAATCAATGGTCACTGAACTTCTTTCAATGATTTTTATTGTGAGATCTCTTGGCCCTTATACTTTGCTTATTAAATGTTCCACTGTAATTGTATGCCCAATTAATATGGACGATTCCTTCACTATTAATATACAGTTTTCGGATTTTAGTCTAGTTAGCATTGTTAGTCATTGCAAATGAAAGCCAGTGGAATCTTACAAACCCAAATGTCTTCCCTTGCCTGCCTTCAGAGATCATTTATATGCCCTCATTCCTCTGAACTTAAAGCAGGTAAACATCTTCAGTTAAGCTGAACAGAAAAATAGAAATTCTCTGGAATAGCAAGAAAACAGAACAAAAAACCCAAACCAGGAAAATAAAGTAGAGAACATGAACTATGTCATAGGGAATTTATGACTGAATCAACGGGGGATATAATTTCATCGCCTGTGAGGCAAAATCATGACCAAATGTGCTTAGGGACACAGGCTATTGTACCTCTGTGAGGGGCTCCCCTAGAGCATCATGCTAATTAAATCTGAAAGAAAGACACTTTGAGAAGCAACCAGGTGTCAGGCTGAAGTCTGGCAGTGGAGTAAGAGGAGCTGGGTGAGCTCAAGGAACACATTTCAGAAGACAGATGTGATCACTGTGTGAGGCTGGGGGAAATTGATCTTCCAGTTCAGTGGCTGGCTCGGGACTGTGAAATAACCTGTGTCCCATCAAGATATTTTTGTAACTCATGTTAATTCTTCAGACTCCAAGGATTGCGTATCCCACTTCTTCCCACTGGTGTCACAGTTAAAGGCCATTAAGGATAAGCAATAAAGAAGATTCTACCTACTTTGGCACTTCTATTCTGAAGAGAATTGTTCATTTATTTAACTAATGTCTGCTTTCTGCACGAGGGGGGCTCCTTCATGGCTCGGTGTGGGTGGGATAGAGGGCAGAATCCTAGGAGAGAAGGGTATCTAGTGGAATTATTCTTTAGGGACCAGGAGACTCAGGATCTAATCTCAGCTCTGTCACAAATTGGTTGCAGGTTGTTTAATTTCTCTGTGTTTGTTTGCTTCTCTATAAATAAAGTTGTACCAAATAGGCCATATCCCTTCTAGATTTAAATTGTGTTCTACTATAAGATCTAGGATAGTATCCTCCAACTGTTTGCTCTTGTACTTCCTAAAATAATTTTTAAAAGGTGTGTACCCCCCATATTATTAAGTCCACATGTCATAAGTTTAGTTACAAAGGATGTAGTTTCTAACATATTGTATGTTGCATAAGGGTTTTTAATGTATTTTAATCAAAGCTGTGAACCTGTAGATTTAACTTATCCAGCTTATGGTACATGCTGCCACATCATCTAATTAACAAAGCCAGTTCTTATTGTCAAATCATTCAGCCAAGTCAGACTTAGTTTTCATTAGAAAAATCTGACTGTTTTTCATTCAAATACATTTGTTACCATGCAACCTGGTGACAGCCACCTCATTTTAGAATACAAATTCTAGGATGATTAAATAAATAATTCGATACTCAAAAAACTAGTTAGCTAGCTAGCTAAAGCAGGAAGCCTTGCCATGAGTATTTCGTAATTTGTACTTTAAAGACTGACCTTCAAGAGCAATATGGTCTCCCAGTGTTCTTTTGCTTGGTGTCAGGTTGGCTAGTAAGCTTCGGGGCAAGATATCATGGTAGGTCTCAGGATGAGTGAGAGGTATGCCTTTCTTTTGTAAAGTGAGAGAACAGTGATTTTGAGATGAGAGGCAGAAAAGGAAAACTAGCAGCCTGCAGGCACATTATTGAGCAAATTTATTGTAGAAAGGATACACGTGGAAGTTGAGGACCTGGAAATGGATTCACGTAAAACCACCATGCTGCATATCTGCTGGGAAGTCTTCATGTCCCCCTGCCAAGGAGCATAAAGCCCAGATGCACAGAGGAGGGGTAGGAAGTATGATACTTTCCATTGTTATTTCACACCAGCTTATCAGTAGGGCCAATATTGCAAATACTGTCCTTTGTGAGGGTCAGCAATCCTCAGACCTGATGCATACTCCCCTTTGAAATGAGTTGTCCATTACAAGACTTTCTATGATCAAATTTCCAGGTGTGTTATTAGGGTATTGTCACCTTATCAGCTAACATTTACTGAGACTAATTTGCAGGTGCTTGTGGGAATATAAAATATAATTTATGCAATCTATGCAATTTCTGGTTCTCCAGAAATCAGAATGTCTAGAGTCAAAATAAGGTACTGGTTAAAAGTGATGACTCTGGAATCATTTGCCCTGGGTTTGAATAGTGTCTCTGCAATTTTACTTGTATGATCAGGGATAGCTTCAGTTTTCTCATCTGTTAAAATGGAGAAAAGGATACCTTTCCCAAAGTGCTTATTCTCTTTTCTCCATCTGCCCTCTACCCCTACTCCCACATCCATTGTTTCATCTTCTCTGCTCTGGTCAATTCTTTGGGAAGGAGATGCCTGCAGACCACATTATCAAGGTTTCCATACCAGTTGGTTGGCTTCCATTTGTTACCAAAGAGAGGCACCAGTGGAGATCAGAGGGTGAAGGAAGAGAGAGGTGAGCTGTTTCTTCCTGGCTCTCATCCTGCTGTGGGCCGTATTTTATGTAATAGCTGAGTCCCTCGGCTACTGTTCTGCTGAATGGTCCTGGCTTCCTATTTCCAAATCTAACCCTCTCATACCATCCCCACCTCTCGTGTCTTGAGGCCTAGGGGTGGTAACGTCTTGTCACTATTTCCGGTCTCTGACCATATCTTGAGAAAGACTTTTTAGCCATTTGAATTGGATTCTGATTCCTGATGGGACCCCAGATGATAAAAGGTTATTTTTCTTTCATTCTTCAACAAATATTTATTGAGTCTATGATATCTCAGTAAATTCTGTTGTGTTTATTGCTGTAGCCCTAGGCATATACTATGGGATCAATAAATATTTGTTGAAAGAATACTTACCATATAGACACTGTACTGGGCCCTGGTGATTAAATGGTGAACAAGACAGACAAACTTTCTGACCTAATGAAGTGTTTTTTCAGTCTAACCATGAGGACTGAGTGAGATCACATGAAACGGTGTTAAGCCTGGCACCTGCTTACTGAGTTAACCCATCCGAGAAACAAGCTTGGCCTTTTTCCTCCTCTGTCAGCTGGTCATAAAGGACCCTTCCATGTGGCCAAAGGTATGAGCTGAGGGAGAGGTGATGAAGCGACAATTGTGGATTACATAATAGTCTAGGTCACGTGATTAGGCAGCTTACTTGTGTTTGCTGGCTGAGTGTGCATCTAATCCATTTTACAGTGGACTGCTGGACCTGCTCAACCTTTATTTTTTTTAATTCAAAAACTTTTTTTTTTTTTTTTGCTGTACGCGGGCCTCTCACTGTTGTGGCCTCTCCCGTTGCGGAGCACAGGCTCCGGACGCGCAGGCTCAGCGGCCATGGCTCACGGGCCCAGCCGCTCCGTGGCATGTGGGATCTTCCCGGACCAGGGCACGAACCTGTGTCCCCTGCATCGGCAGGTGGACTCCCAACCACTGCGCCACCAGGGAAGCCCAAAAAACTATTTTTTTTATGAAAAATTTTTTTTTGGCCGCATTGCTTGACTTGCAGGATCTTAGTTCCCCGACCAGGGATAGAACCCACACCCTCGGCAGTGAAAGCGTGGATTCCTAACCACTGGACCACCAGGGAATTCCCCCTGCCCAACCTTTTACCTTAGTGGATGTGACAGAACCCAGGTCTTGATGCTCCAGCCACATGATCACTTGGGGTCCCACAGTCAGATAATAAAAGGGCAATCCTAGAAGCTGCTTTTTGAATGGTGTGTAGTTCTTTACTGGAGACTGCATGGCTTGCTCTAGAATGCTGTGGGTCTACATTGTGATTCTGCTATTTGAAACAGTCATAAACTCCACATGGTTTCTTTTCCACCACACAGGCCTCTGGGACCATAGGGTCTGCCAGGTTATATGACCCAAGAGACAGGGCTGAATGATCACAGACTGGACCTGCTCTTGGCTTCTCTGAAAGCTACCAGCCTTCCTTGTCAGCCGCCAAATAGATCAAAATAGTATTCCCAAATGAGGAAATGTGCTGCCTCTAGAACCTGAAAACGTTTATAAGGCAACATGCCTCTGTCTTAGGAGGTTCACTGAGCAATAATTTGCCCTTAACTTCAGAAGCGATGTTCTGGCAAACCCCCGGCTCCTGGACTCCTGGACACATCATTGATATGGTGGCCTCCTGAGACTGCCATAGGATTTATGTTCTATATTCTGTCACGTGTCTTAACCACGGGCTCCACTGTATGTGCCACTTCCTGTTCATCTGGTTTGATTAATATAATGTCATTTATATAGTGGACCAATGTGATGTTGTGCAAAAAGACAGTCCAGGCCTCTTCAGACCACATTATAACAAGAGTGAGAGGATGTATATTATTGTTAGATGTCTACCATAGATGTCTACCATTTTCTGTTCTATGTGAATACAAAATGCTTCTGATCCTCTTCACGTTAGGGAGAGAAAAGAATGCAAAATTGTCAGATGAAAGGTAGCATACCCTGTGTGTGAACCTGTGATAGCAAAGGTATCCTATCGAGCACAGCAGCTGCCGTTGGGCTCATGCTTGTTTAATTCAGTAGCAGCTTGTTATCCTCCACCATAATTAATTTGGTGTTTGAGAAGCCTGACTAGTGATTAAATTAAGAACTCACGGAGACCACCATCCCTGCCTTCTTTAAACTGTGAAGGTGGCAATGCCTCCCCACCACTGTGCTTTTGTTTTGATTTACTATCTTGGTCAAGGAGGGAGCAGTTCCAGACCTTTCACTTGGCCTTCTCCACTATGATAGCTTACACCACATATTAAGGAACCAATGTGATATATTTGGAGTCTGGTAGAAATGACCACTGGATGGGTTCACGGACCGAGTGAATGAACGATGAGAGGGAACTAGGCTAGGACTTCATTCATTACTGGTCTTTATGTGCCCCAACAAGGGGACCATGGCGATGCGTTGGGTCCCTGGGTATCAATCCAATTTAGAATCTTTCAGTTCTTGAAAGGTCTGGGCATTCCTTTGTCCTCAATTCACGGTTACTTAAGTAAATGGCATTAGCCCCTTGGAAGAAGGACTTGGGAACTTACTACTAAATATACTTACTATGGTGTTTCAGACTCTTTCTTCAAAGGGTAACTGGTCTTTCTATAGTCAGTGGGTTGTAGGGTCTGAGAACAGGCTCATGTCTGGAAATTGAGCAAGAGATACCCAGTTTTTATTGAGATGGCTGCTCTCAGCTTCCTGATCATCTTGATTATGTAAGTTCAGAACGACTCTCATCTGCTACCCATTTTGCCCTTAGGAACATTTCCTTTGTTCTCTGAGAGCCAGGCTTCCTGGCTGTTATTCCAACCTTGCTTCTTATTGTGATAATTGTGCTCACTTGCGTCCCAGGGTTAGGTGCTGCCACGTGGTCTGTGTTATTTCAGGATTCTGTCATCTCCATTGCCATGAGGGAGCCCGGTTCTGTTAAGAACAAGTTTTCCCATTAACCCTATTCATGACCCGGCTTCGTGAACGTGTGTCCTGTGCAGTTGCACACAGCCCTACACTTGGAAGGGTCCCACACTTTGTTTCATGCTCTGCTGTTGCAGGCTTGAAATTCTTTTTAAGCAAGGGACTCCACATTTTCATTTTGCACCAGGCCCTGCAAATTAGGTTGCCATTCCTGGCCCTGCTCTTCAGAATATGGCCGCTACTGAGCTTCCCGGTAACGCTGAAAACTTTCTCACCAGTGCATTCTTACTGCATCAGCAAAGGGAGTCTTCTGTGTGCCTACTTGCAGAAAATAGTAGGCTTTATGTAGTATATCAGCTTTACCATGCCCACCTTTTTGAGTACTTTGATTCCTTATCCTACCCACTGTTATATCAGTTCTGGCATTTCTACTTCACCGAGTGTGGGCTATTGCTTTGTCTCAGTTTCCAAGAGCCAGCCTAGCTGTGTAGAAGCATTGTTTTCCAGGGTCCTTGCCAGATTATTAAATCTGTATTCTGAAAGAGGATTAATAAACTCTTCCTAATCCAACTTCACATCCCTCTCCTTTATCCCTTGATCCAACATTCTTTTAGAATCCATATTCACAGCTGTACTTTCCAAGTTTCTGGTCGTATGTTTTAACCAGCTCCTGCAGAGCCATAGGTACATTCACTTCTGCTTTGAATCGGTGCTGAAATCACCCTTAGATAGTCATTGCTTCTTTTTATGAATGAATGGACCTCAACAGCCACCCACTTCTATTCTTATAGTTGCCTTTTTCCTCCTCTCTCTCAAACACTAGATACACTGCATTGGCTAGTGCTTTGCCTTCCAGTGCTATCACATCCACTGTACGAGTGAAAGTTTGAACAATTGCACTGCTATAGCATGCCAGATACTATTTACTACCTTCCGCTACCTACTGTCCTCATTGCCAGCCAGCTGGCAGGTGATCCAGCTCCCAAATCCCAATTTAGTGTCTTCTTCCTGGAACCACTCCTGGCATCAACCCACTTAAACTAGGTTCCTTGGAAAGATTCTGAGATAAGGAGCTGCAGACAGCAGTAGAAGGTTTGTTGAGGAGTGTTCTTGGGAAATACACTGGTAAGGAAGTCAGGGTGATAAGATTGAGAAGACCAAGAAGCTGACCTCCAATACAGTTGCAAGGGAGGCTTCAGCTAATCCCAAGGGGAATTTTAGAGCTGGGATGGTCCTTCAGGTTCTCCTAAATAGAGGAAAGGGAGCTTGGCCTTCAGTCCCCATAGCATCTCGTCATTAGCTGTGGGACCACCTTCTCCAGGAGATGTGACCTCGGGCAAAGCAGTTCCTGTGACAGAGGCAATTCCCAGTGTGGGATGCAGCTGTGAGCCCTCAGCCACTGGGAGTTGGGTGGGCCACCCTCAAAAGAGGATCTGGACAGAGCGCTACTACGCTGTAGCCGAACCGCAGTCCATATACTAACGTCCTCCTGAGACTGCACAATATGAACTAGAATGGACACGTCTGAACACTAGAATTTGAACACATTTTATTCTCTTGCATATCAATTTTCTGTTGACAGGCTAGATATTTCCAATGTAGCAACAAAGACATTCCGACGACAGCGGTCACAGCAATGGTAAAATTGGACATGTAAATAAATATTTAAAAGTTTTGACAGTTTTAGCTACATTTAGCTTAACATCGTGTTTATGCTTGTTACTTGGCACAGCTTCTGTTGTTCCTGAGAGCATCTCAGAATATGCTTATTTAATTTCCTTTCTCTGCCATTTTTACTTCATTTGTTCCACCACATTGACTTTCCTGCAGTTAGCTGACAATATACATAGAAGCAGAAGAGCTCAGAAATCTACCCCAAATGCTACCCCAAGCATGGTTAGTAATTTCAAATACCATGGCTTCTGCATTACATCTTTTCCTTTTATTCCTAATGACACTTACCTGCTTTGGTTCTCAGGAAAGAGTCTATGTGGAAAAATTTCAGCAATTCTTGTTCTAGAGGGTCTTGAAACAAAAACTGATATCCAGGGCTTCCCTGGTGGCGCAGTGGTTGAGAGTCCGCCTGCCGATGCAGGGGACACGGGTTCGTGCCCCGGTCCGGGAAGATCACACAGGCCGCGGAGCGGCTGGGCCCGTGAGCCACGGCCGCTGAGCCTGCGTGTCCGGAGCCTGTGCTCCGCAACGGGAGAGGCCACACAGTGAGAGGCCCCGTACCCGAAAAAAAAAAAAAACAACAAAACCTGATATCCACTGTCAAGCACGTGGAAAGTCTAATAGATAAGACAGAGAAGCTGCTCAGCTTCACCCCAAATGAAAGCTTTAGTTGAGCTGACTTGGAATCTGCTTTGCAGATTGGCTATGCAATTTTGATATTTCATGGTTTTGTTTTCCCTTCAAAATCATGCTAAGGTCATGGTCTCTCATGAAGTTTTATTTTTAATAGTCTGTTTTTTTTTTCTTCTTATGAATCAAAGAACACAATTGCCTGAAATCGTTTTCCATTGGATTGGGGCTTTAACTGGCTGATAGAAGTAATTGGTTAAGGTGAAAGAACATTTTTTTCTTGCTTGAAGTAGATGAGCCCAATACTGTTTATCATACAGGTAATCGTTAAACACTATTGGCTGGTGACCTGTGACTCCTCATTCACTTGTCCCCTTTGGGAAGGAATAGGGTGCTCTCCTTACTTGGGGCTTTGCTTTGCTCAGCTGTATCATCCTCCAGAGCACATGCTCTGCAGCCCAAATATGTCACCAACAGGTTCCCTATTATACAGGGTAGGCAGGTCAGAGTCATTGGCATCTGTGTAAATGATGAGTTCTGTTTCCTCGTAAATAACCTGAATATTCATGTCCTATTTGAGATTCTAGAGCCTTCCTCTTCATGGATGCAATAAGAGCGACACATATACCTATCTTGCCGTGGTGGAAAATACCCTCAAATCTCACTCTCAATATTCTTGTTGCCGAAAAATGATTTCCAACGTCAGATCACTGCACAGAAGGTAAAGAGTTATCTGAACTTTTAAGCAACATAAAATAATTTTAAAACATTCCACAGAGCAACTGAAGCAAGGGGTGGTGATTCAATTAGTCTTTGGAAGACATCCTTAAATTCATCTCCGGAGCAATACTGAGAAGGAAGATAGATTCTCCTCATTCTAACTTTTGAATCCTAGGTGAGGCTATTTGCAATCATGAGCTTTAAAATCAGACAGTGACCACCACATGTTTCCTGGGAGTATCTGTCTTCTGCACAGGAATCCCTATTTTTTAAATAGAGCTATGTGAGGGCTGGGCCTTAACTGCGTCACCCCCATTAAACCAGAACTCTCACGGCCAGATGATATAGGCATCCCTCAAACACAAGAGGGAGTTGAGCACAGGCAATGTTTCTGAGGCTGTTCTCAAAACACATCATTATCTGGCTTTTCTGTTTCAATAATTTGTAAGCAGGCTGCCTACTCTATAAACAGACCAGCAGGAAAGCAGAAAGGCGTGTGAGCTATTGAATCTCTACTACCTGGGGCTTGGGAAACAACATCAATTTTACCGCGTTGAAATGTGGAACTGACTTTGAGGGAATGCCATTTGGATTATGACCGTTGGAGAAGCCTGGGCTACTTTAAGGAATGTGGAGAGACACTCATTTCATGACACTTACTTGCCTGGTATCCCTGTGAGAAATGTTAGCTAATGGTTTTTAACCAATGTTTCCAGCAAGATTTGGGAAAAGAAATGTGAACAGAAGCTCAATATAGTTATTTACTGCTCTGTCCTGCTATGAGCGCTACTTGTTTCATACATGATTGCAGTAAAGGTCTCAGGCTGAATCTAAGCCATGCTCACCCTTGGATTCCTATATATTTGGGTATATCTTGAGTCCTGAAGGAGGCTTTTGTGGGTAGTGGGGATCCTAAGAGCAGCATGTGTCTATCACTTGTACTCTGGATGGGCCAATTGGCCTCATCCCAGACCCTATGAAGAGGGATTACAATAAAAAAGAATATGTATAAAAGAACTGTCTAAAACCTCCAAAAGGTATTTAATGCACAAAAGCATTGCTTTGAGGCTTTTATTGCAGAGTATAGCCTTAGAGGAGGGTGAAGAGTACTTGGCTATTGAGGGTCAGTAGGTACATGGACCCAACATAGAACAAAATGAGGCCATGTAGCATCAGGCCAGACCTGCCTGGACTTGGCTGTAAGGGGAAGCTGGGAAGGCCACGAGCCACACTGTGTGGGCACTGACACCCTTGGTGTCCACATGGACAGCACTGTGCTCCTTAGACGGAGGCTTGATGGCTGCCTGGCAGCTTTTCTGTGTTTTCTCTGTGACCAGTGATTCTCAACTAGTGGCAGTTTTTTCCTGCCGGGGACATCTGGCAATGTCCAGAGACATTTTTTAGTTAACACAATGTGGGGGGATGTGGTGGGAGGGTGAGGGAGTGTTGCTACTGCTGTCTGGTGGGTGGAGGCCAGGGATATTGCTATACATCCCACAATACTCAGGGCAGTCCCCACCTCCCCTCCAAAACAAATAATTATCCAGTTCAAAATGTCAGTAGCACCAACGCCTATGACTAACTTGCACCTGTGACTGTATCACTGTAGTGGTTTTGAGCAAGAAGGGACAAACATGGAGGCATCTCTGGGTAAATGAGAGGATCTGTTCCACAGGCACGTCTCAAACATCCTGATGAGGACTCCAAGCCTTGTGAGAGGGCTGCAAAGGGAAGGTGCTTCTGCCGAAAACGAGGGGTGTGGAGCCAGATAACTGTGATCTGGGAAAACATGCAATACATATAAATCTCTCCATAGTCATGGTCCCTTTGTAAGCTTTCAGATCCTTTGAAAGAGCTGTACCTTATCCTTAAGGTCACAAGTACCAGACGTGTGAGGTACTGCCAATTGCTTGGCAGTTTTTTTCCTTTTTAAATTCAGTCAACATGTGTTGACTGTCTGTTACACTGCAGGCATTCTAGACATAAGGGAGATAAGAATAAGACAGACTCAGTTGCAGTCTTCCTGAAATTAAATTCTAGTGGAAGAAGTTGACTGAAATGAATAAATATTCAAATAATTAATTACTATTGTTTTATTGGATCTATGGGAAAAATACACAGTACTATGAAAGTATATAAGGGAGATCCTAACCCAGTTCTGGCCTTCAGAAAGAATTTTCCCTGATGAAGGGATGCCCTTGCTCAGGTTGCTTGGGTTTCCTTATAGCGTGGCAGCTGGGTTTCAAGAGCAAACCCCAAGAGACCAAGGCTGAAGTACATGCAATTTATGATCCAGCCTTGAAATTCACATTGTGTCACTTCTTTCATACTCTTGGATAAAGCAGTCACAAGGATACAACTGTTTCAAAGAAAGACTCTACAGCTTCATGTGAGAGATGACATGATCATATTGTAAGAAAAGCAAGAAAGACGGGAGATATTGCTACAGCCATCTTTGGAAAATACAGTTGGCTGTAAGTAAAACAAGAGCAAATCAGTACAAATTTGGGTTTAAATATCTTCTCTTTTTTGAACAGAGATAAACCTCTAAAGAAATACAGAGATCACATAAAGATATCTCTAAATATAATGTTAAATCAATAAAAAATAATCAGTGAGTGAAAAGTTACAGATTCTAGGAAGCTTGGCTGGTGAATACAATAATAATTTATTAATCTTAGTCTTAGGTTCAGATTTTAGATGCTTTGGAAGATTGTTTAGGTTCACGTAGGCCCCAAATGTATAGGTCCCTCTAAGGTCTCATAGTTGCCATTAGGGTGCTCTAAGACTAGAGTAGATTTGTAAAAACAAAAGGTTTTGTTGTTAGAGAGATGCTATTTCTTGTGTGTGTGTGTGTGTGTGTGTGTGTGTGTGTGTGTGTGTGTGTGCCTGTTTTGAAGCTGTTGTCCAACAGAACTTTTTTTTTCTGGTTATAAAAGTCTATTTCTGTTGAGAAAAGAGCTGCACAAGTTCAGTGTATATAAAGAAGACACTCTGGTATTGGTTGGTAATTGAACAGAGCTCTGGGCTGTGGAGCACACCTTGCTTTGATGTCATCTCTCTCCATTTATTAGAATGAAAATGTCTTAATCTTGAGCAAACAAAATGGAGAGCTCTGAAGAGTTGCATGTATACTCCTGAAGAATTGGAGGGAAATCAACATATTCTAGCAGAATATTCTCCCTATTTTACCTGAGATCAGTGGTTTATGAGTTGTTATTATCATTGAAATCATAATTTTCCATTGAATTATTGGCCACTCTTAAGAGATTTGCATTTCACAGGTTGAGCCAATAGTCCAGTAAAGTTATTGCTGTTTATTTTGCAGACTGTACTATCTTTTTCAACATGAAATTTTAGGAATTTCTTAGATGATGTTATGGGATTGACTCTTGTGTTGAGTTTATAATAAAGTCCTTCAGTGACAGTGCTTGACTGAAGAAATTTTCATAATTATATTGACCTGAGAAAATGTGCTTGCCAGAGACACCGCCAGTTTATCACAGAATACAAATACTGTTCATCGTGGGAAAGCAGAGGATGAGGCCAGCGTGGTCTGCAGAAGGCAGGAAATATGTGCCCCAGACGATATGGAGACTAATTTTGTTAAAACAATCGTTGCAGGTCACGTTCCCAGAAAACAGATTTTGAAGCAGAGGTTTGTGGCAGGAGGTTTATTGGGGAGTGCTCTTGGGATCAATAGCTCTGGGAGAATGAAGTAGGATTGGGCAGACAGTGAAGTTGAACTTTAATGTGGTTCCAACAAAGGCCTCAGTTGATCCCATGGGATGTGGAGGAGCTGAGATGGTTCTAGGGTGTTCCGAATAGAGGCAAAGGGGCCAGGGCCTTAGATCCCAATATTAACCGTCATTGGATATGGGCTGACCCAGAAGAGGGGGCAGAAATTTGGGTGAAGTGACTCTTTATACACAAGGAATTCCTGGAGAGAGGCTCAGCTGAAAACTCTCAGCAATCAGTAATTGCAGCAGCTAGAACATGTCTCAGTTCTGGAGTGGGTACATCACAGCATCTATCATAAAAGGGGTTTTTTTGAGCTACTGAAGGATACACCATGAGCACCATAAAACCTAGATTGTCAAATGTAGATGATGAAGGAAGCTTTATTTTAGGGCATAAATTGCCATTCAAAACCCATCATAATCAAGCCCAAGATCCATCATACTAGTTCTCATCACCTGGTGATACTGATTAATTACATGGCAGTGAAATGTTAGATTTGTGTCATTTCCAGAAGTTTCTGTGTAAGATGCTTCAAGTTTCTGCAAATTTGCAACAATTCTTATACTTAATTGTGAGTACAAGAGGAAAATGAATGCATTCTGGATGATTTTTATTAATAATCATAAAGATAGTTTAAATCATCAAAGGTGTTTGTTTCCAAGGCCCTTTGTCCTGCTTCTCAAGGCCAAATTGCTAGAGGCTAGAGCTAAACAACTGTGTTGTAAATGTACTATTTTCCCTCTGGATAGGAAATTGCAACTTGCCATATCAAGAGGGGCATCGCAGATGTCTCCTAGGAAAGAACTGGTTCACATCCAGTAGGAACCAAATGCTAGGCATTAATGACAGAATGGCCCAATTATAGAATCTCATCCATAGGGAGACAGTATATAGTAGTTAAAGTTGAAAAGCATAGATTCTACTTGGTTCAGAGCACAGCTCTACCATTCTTTTGCTTGTTGCCCTTGGGAAAATTAAGTTCTTGTTTACTCAATTTTCTCATCTCTAAAATGGGTATAATAAATAATACAGTACTCAGGTTTTAAAGATTGAATGACTAATATGTGTGTATGGCAGATAGTAAGCACTTTATAGATGTTTGTTATTATAATATTCAGTTGTGTTTCTTTTGAGGAAAAATATGAGGGAACCAGCTTTCTCTGTATCAAATTATTGCACCATTTTTTTGATGCTGGCGGTGTACCTTTGCTGTTGGAAAAAACCAGATAATGTTGGTTATAATGAGTCAAAATCTTTGAATGACCTTGTGATTGACATGTGAAGAGGGGTGGGATAGGGAGGGTGGGAGGGAGGCTCAAGAGGGAGGGGATATGAGGATATATGTATGCATATGGCTGACTCACTTTGTTGTACAACAGAAACTAACACAGCATGTGAAGCAATTATACTCCAATAAAGATGTATTTAAAAAAAACTTGTTCTAGATCTTTTAAAGAGGGTTAGATTGTAAATTTATTTTTAAGAAAAATCTATGTGTCTTACATTTTTGGTATATTATCTCACTGAATCTTCATACCAATCCTGAGACTGGTGCTGTAAATTTCTCCTTTCTACATATGGAGGAAAACAATGCAAGAGGTTATGAGAAGAGACTGGAGTAGAGTTTGGGATCTGAAAACAAGTCAGTGTGATGTCATTGCAGTGCTGGGGTGGGGGTAGTGTCCCCCTGAGGTGCAATTGAGGTTGGATGGCATTTGTGCACAATATGGGTGGCCAGCGTCCTTTCCTCACTGTGACCAGCTGCAAAGGTGAGCTCATAATAGCAGAACCATTAGCTTTGCCTTCTCTGAGACCATTTGCCTTTGGGTTACTTAGTTATTTTAGTAGAGCAAAAAGCATGAAAACTCCTTTGGTCATATAATTACTAATTTACTTGGCATGTCTCCCCAGGAGTATAAGACAAAGGTATCCTTGCGAAACAGTGGCTTTTCTTTTCTTCTCTTTTTTCTTTTCTTTTCTCTTCTCTTCTCTCTTCTCCTCTCCTCTTCTTTCCCCTCCCCTCCCCTCTTCTCCTCTGCTCCCCTCTCTCCCTTCTTTCCTTCCTTCCTTGCTTCCTTCCTTCCTTCCTTCTCTTGTTGGTTAAAAATTAAGTTATACAAGTAAGAAAAGGTATTAGTGTTTGCCAGAGGTCACTGGGAATCAATATATTTTTGTTTCAAGACAGCTTGTATTGCAGTTGCATCATCAATATTTGGAGAAAGAAGAGCAAATAGCTAAAGGAAATAGCTTTGATTGTGAAATTGTCTTCTTGAGGGCCTGTTTCTAATCTTTTCTACTATAGAATGTTATGTTGATTTAGAAATTAACTTTGCATTTAAAAAAACTATAATTTGGAATAGAACTACATTTAGATCAGAGAGAAAGATAAATATGGGGTTTTGAAATTTCTAAAATCTTACATTTGAATAGTTCTTCTTATAGTTGCTCAGTTAACATACTTTCTTTTTCTATAAATAAAATGGCTTGCAATCTTTTTTCTGTTCCAGGAAGTCTCAAGCTATCCCTGAGGACTAAATCTTGAGAGAAATAGAGGAGCAAAATTTATTTTTGTGAATTTGTAAAGAATATTCAATTATTTAAAAATATACTGATCTAGAAATCACAAATGAAATAAGGTTTATATTGTATTTTAAAAATAAAAGAGACTCAGTGGATTTGCATGGTCCTTTGCTCTAAATTAGCTAAGGAAACTCAGGTAGAGGATGACACAGTATAATTAAAATATAGGAGAGGAATAACCATGAGTCAGGATAAGAAGATAAATCAAAAGAATAAAGAAATGAAAAGATCTTTTTGTACGTATAAAACCCTTTTTAAAAAATAACCATGTGACTGGACCAGAATAACAGTGAAACATTTAAGTGGAAGTATGTGGAAAAGAACAATTCTAGATCAAAAATAGTCTACATACATAGTAGTTATCTGAGCTTTCCGTAGTAGATATACTAATATCAGTGGTTCTCTTTTGGTTCCTTTGAATACAGAATTAATAGAACATATTAAAAACAAACATTTACCCTCTCTCAAGCCAATAAAAATGTGAGACAGTTTTTCTACTAAGTCATTTAGCACTATGACCAGATGGTTAAAGAAGATCAATTTTAAGAGCTGATTTTCAAATTTTAGAGGAAACTGCTGTTGGTTTTCTATTTGGTGCACTTCATTTGCATACGAAAAATGCTTCCATAATATTGTAGTTCATTTACTGGTCGAACAGCTTGAATATATATTGTGGCTTTACGGTGCCAAAACAACCAGTTGATCTGATAAAATTACGAGTAGATTTATGGATGGAGGAGAAAGTAGTAATAAATCTGTTATATGTCAACTTGCAGAAGAAAGAAACTATTTGCCTACTCCCCAGCGCTCCTCAACTTTGCAGTTGGTTGAATTTATATTGTGCAGAGAAAACGTGATGGTATTAGTACTTGGTTATTGATTAATCCTGTTAAAAAGAGTAAGTTACTTGTTGCTTTAATTAATTGATGTTTAAAACTGCCAGTAAAATTCTTGCAAAATGATAGACCTATATAAACACAGTCTGAATACACACTCATACAAAATTTAACCGATATTTGGATTCCCACTCTCTCAAGGTGTCTTGTTAAAATAGTGAAATAATGATTCAATGCTTTAATCACTTTTTTTAAATGATTGGTTGACCGTATAAGCAAAAAATATCTTTCATCCTGCATACTTGATTACATAGATCTGTTATTTGAATGAAGGAACAGACTTTTCTGGTTGATACTATCTAAATGATTGTTAGGCAGGTACAGCCTCTGTTTAAATGTGACTTTGTCTGTAATGGACATTATTGTTGCTTCTCCAGCATCAATTCCATCCCTCCTTTACAGTAGAGGAGCCACTAATCCAGATAATTGGCATGAGCTCTAGCTTTAGAACTAGACTCTAATTGTCTGAGCCCATAGTGCAATCCCATCTCCCTGCTCACGGTGATAGGTTCAGATTGGTTCACATGACATGAGTTGTTCCAATCAGAGTGAAGCCCTGATTGGCATTTATTCAAAGCTTGGGAGAGCAGAAGTTCTCTCTCCTTCTGGATAGTGTAGTGTCTTGATGTGAGAGCTGGAACTGCTATACACACTTTGCTACTATGAGGAAAGCCACTCTCAGGATAAAGCTGGCACACCAGGGTGGTAAAGCTCAGTGAATGACAGAGAACTACAGGCATACCTTGGAGATATTGTGAGTTCAGTTTCAGACCACCACAATGAAGCAAATATCATGATAAAGCAAGGCACACAACTTTTTGGTTCCCCAGTGCATATAAAAGTTATGTTTGCACTATACTGTAGTCTATTAAATGAGCATTAACATCATGTCTAAAAAACAATGAACATGCCTCAATTAAGAAAATATTTTATTGCTAAAAAATAAAGCCTTCAGTGAGTTGTAATCTTTTTGCAATAGTGATCAAAAATTACTGACCGCAGATTACCATAACAAATACAACAATGAAAAAGTTGGAAATATAATGAGAATTACCAAAATGTGACAGAGACACGAGGTGAGAAAATGCTGTTCGCAAAATGGTGCTGATAGACTTGTTCGATGCATGGTTGCCATAAACCCTCAATTTGCAAAAAATCACAGTATCTGCAAAATGCCATAAAGCGAGGTATGTCCTTATCAACGCTACCAGAAGCCTAAATGTCCTCTGGACTGCATGAGCCAGTGAATTTCAGTTTAAGCCAGTTTATGTTGGCTTCTCTGTTACTTGCAAATGCAGTTATCCCAAGAGATCCAACAACACAATAGCACCAAGGCCAAGGACTCTTATTAGTCTTGGTTCTACTCTTCTCCACACACAAACACCCATAAGAGACTCCTTTTCTCTTCCAAAGCTGTTTCTAAGTTGTGGTTTGGAATTTAGACAGGATTAATGTAAGGGTAAGTTCTCCATACTTACATATCTTAGCTTTGGAAAGCCTTCAAATATTTGGATTCTGCAGAGTTACTTTAACTTTTTATTTTGAAATGATTATGGACTTATAAGAAGTCGCAAAAACAGTACATAGAATCCCTTGAATCTTTCACCCGGCTTCCTACAGTGAGTGGTAACTTATGTAACTATAGTTCAATATCAAAACAAGAAAATTGACATAATTTAATATGACACTAAGCAGTGTTTATTTATTTATTTATTTGTTTTGGAATAAGCTTTGAAGTTCTCTTGCCTCAGAGGATTTTTCGGGAAAACTCAAATAACATGTTGTCTGAAATTTTACTGGATAACTTTGTTGAGATGCGCCATCCAAATCATTATAAGAAAATTCTTACAAGTTTAAAAGAAAGCTGAATTATTGGTAACTAAATGGTTTATTAATTGTCATTATAGCTGGCATATTCATTTTAGTAGGTTAAATGCATGACGTAATATAGTTATATTTATTTGGTTTCTACATGTTTATCATAGAACTTTCTAACTGTGTGACCTTGGACAAGACAATTAGCTTCTCTTGGCTCCTGGATTTTATCATCTGTAAAGTGGTAATACAATAATATGTTCCTTTCAAGATGAAACAAGAAAATGGGTACAGGGAATTCCCTGGCTGTCCAGTGGTTAGGACTCAGCGCTTTCACTGCTGGGTTCAGTCCCTGGTCAGGGAACTAAGATCCCACAAGCCGAGAGGTGCAGCAAAAAAAAAAAAAAAAAAAAAAAGTACAAAGCAGTTAGCTCATTGTCTAGTACATAGCAGGTACTTAATACCTGGAATCTATTATTATTGTCAATATCACTTAGATATAGATATACATATATGTATATATATACATATATTGCATGTATATATGCCATGTATATGTATGTATATGTATATATATGCCAATATGTACATACACAAAGAACTACATCCATTTTATAGGGCTCAGGGTATTATTTAAATATTTAAACAAATACATTGTTAATAGTTGTAGCTCTGTTTTTTGACATATTGCTAAGCACATCTGTAATTTATCTGAGTTTACATCCTTGGAGAAAATACAACCTGTGATTATATTTTTCTTATGAAAAACTTGATCCATTTTTTGTGAAAGTTGGGGGAGGTGTTTATATCAGACATCAAACCTCCAGCAAATAGCTGGGTGCATTACTAAAATACTGGTCATGATGTTTATACCCCCATAGGCAAAGCTAAGAGTATCTTCTAGGTAACAATGACTGAAGTTCTTCAAATTGATCTTATGTTCTACCAGTTTCCAAGATGATTGAGTGCTTTCATGAAGAGACGCTTAACAAGCTAAGGAAGTTCTCATTTTTTTGCCTCATGTGCCTCTAACAGTGCTTTTCAAAGGGTGGTCAGTGTAACACCCCACATTGATATCACATGGTGATTTTCAAGAAATTAATCTAGCCCTCTAAATGATTTCTGAGGGAGAAGGGTAAGAAATCTGCTTTTTGACACACATCTCATCAGATTCCCATGTACATAAAAGTTGAAGAATGCTACTCTGGCGCCATATATCTACTTTCCTTTAAATAAAAGCATAAAGAGTTCTAGAGAACACAAGAATGAATGACACCACAAGTACTAATAACATGAAGAAGTGAAAGAGATAGTACAGGATAAAAGAAATATATAAGAATACAAAAAAATAATTATTCAAAGAAGCATCTCAAGATAAAATCATCTTAGAATGAGTCACCTAGATATATTGCTATTTCTAAAAAATAATTTTTAAATTTAAAATGTAACATTAACATACAATAAAACAATTTTTGGAGTACAGGTATTTAAGTTTTAATACATAATAGATTTGTATTATCACACCATAATCAGAATAAGAATAGTTCCACTACCCTCCTCCTTCCAGTCCTTAGCAAATATTGATCAGTTTTATGGCACTATAGTTTATGTATTTTTAAAGAATGTCATATAAATAAAATTATACAGTATATAAACTTTTGGAACTGACATCTTTCACTAGGCATACTGTCCTTGAGATTCATTAAGGTTGTTTGATATATGTGCATTGATACTTTTTATTGCTGAGTCGTATTCCATTGTAAGGATCTATCACAGTTTGTTTATTCATTTACATGTTGAAGGACATTTGGGTTTCCAGTTTTTTGGTGATTACCAATAGAACTGCTATAAATATTCATGTACAGATTTTTGGGTTAACATAAGTTTTTATTTCTCTGGTGTAAATTCCCAGGAATGAGATTGCTTGATCATATGGTAAGTATATATAACCTTATAAGAAACTGCCAAGCTGTTTTTCAGGGTGGCTTTACCATTTTGCATTCCCATCAACAATGTACAAGAGTTACTGATGCTCTGTGTCCTCGTCAGCACTTGGTATTGTCAGTATTGCTTATTTTAGCCATTCTAACGAGTATATGGCAATATCTTCTAGTGGTTTTAATTTACATTTCCCTGATGGCTAATGATCACTGTTGAACATCTTTTCATGTGCTTACTAGCCATCTGTATATCCTCCTTAGTGAAATGTTTATTTAAGTCTTTTGACTGTTTCTAAAATCAGATTATTTGTTTGCTTACTGGTGAATTTAGAGAGTACTTTACATATTCTATTTAGATACAAAGCTTTGTCAGATACTTGATTTGAAAATATCTTCTCCTGGTCTATAGCTTATCTTTTCATTCTCTTAATAGTGTCTTTCACAGAGTGAAAATTTTTAATTTTGATGAAGTCTGATTTATGATTATTTTTGTTGCATTCATGCTTTTGGTGTAATATCTAAAATTTCTTCACTTAATTGAGGTAATGAAGAAAAACTATTTTAAAAGTTTTATAGTATTACATTATATGTATATCTGTGATTCATTTTGAGTTAATTTTTGTGTGAGGTATGAGGTTTAAGTTGTGGTTCACTTTTTTTGCTTATGTATGTTCAGTTGTCTTAACTGTTTTGGAAAAGACTATCTTTTCCCCATTTAATTACCTTTACACTTGTGTAAAAAAAATCAATTGGTTCAAGAGAAAAAGAAGAAAACCCACAGAGTGGGAGAGAATATTTGCAAAAGATATATCTGATAAAGGACTGTTATCCAGAATATGCAAAGAGCTCTTAAAAGTCAACAGAACTTTTGACTGTTGTCAAAAGAAGTGTCAAAAGAAAGTGAAGAATCTGGTTTAAAAACTGGGAAAAGGCCTGGACAGACAACTTGTCAGAGAAGATGTACAGATAGCAAATAGGCATATGAAAAGATACTCAACATCATATATCATTAGGAAATTGCAAATTCAACCATCTCAATAGTGAGATGCCATTACACACCAAAATCCAAAACACTGAAAACGCTAAATGTTGGCAAGGATGTAGAGCAACAGGAACTCTTATTCATTGCTGGTGGGAATGCAAAATGATATACCCACTTTGAAAGACAGTTGGTAGTTTCTTACAAAACTAAACATACTCTTACCGTACGATCTAGCAGTTGTGCTTTTTGATGTTTGCCCAGATGAGTTGAAAACTTACGTCCACTCAAAAACATGTACGCAGATGTTTATAACAGCTTTATTCATAATTGCCAAAAACTTGGAAGCAACTAAGATGTCCTTCAGTAGGTGAATGGATACATAAACTATGGTACATCCAGAAAATGGAAAGTTATTCAGTGATAAAATGGAATGAGCTATCAAACCATGGAAAGACATGAAAGAATCTCAAATGCATATTACTAAGTGAAAGAGGTGATCTGAAGATGTATCTACCTTATGAGCCTAATTATATGACATTCTAGAAAAAGGCAAAACTATAGAGACAGTAAAAATATCAGTGGTTACCAGGGGTTATGAAGAGGGAGCAATGACTATGTGGAACACAGAGGATTTTTAGGGGAAAAGAAAAAAGAAAAAATCAATTGGCCATTTATGTGGAAGTCTATTTCTGGATTCAGTTCTGTTTCATTGGTTTATGTGTCTATCCCTCTACCATTACCATACTATAGCTTTACAGTAGGCCTAAAATTCATACTTTCAGTTTTATTCTTTCTCAAAATTGCTTTGACTTTGTTTGCCCACATGAATTTTAGAATCGGGTTGTCTATATCTACCAAAAAATCTTGCTGGGATTTTGACTGCAGTTGTGTTTTATCTGTAGATCCACTTGGGGAGAGTTGGCTTCTCTTACTATGTTGGGCCTTGCATTCCATGACATAGATTTTAATTTTTTTTGCAGTTATTGTAAATGTGTATGTTTAAATATTGTTTTGGATTGCTTATTGTTTATTGTTAGTAGATGGGAATATATGATTGAGTTTTGTATGTTGACCTTGTACCATGTGACCTTGCTAAATTCACTTATTAGTTCTAGGAAGTGTTTTTTTTTTGTGGGGGGGGGTTGTTTTTTTTGTTGATTGCTTGAGATTGTCTATGTAGAAAATCATGTTGTCTGTGAATAGAGACAGTTTTATTTTTTTCCTTATAATCTATATGACTTTTTTCCCCCTTATTATTATGGTTAGGACTTCCAGTATAATATTGAGTAGGAGTGGTGAGAGTGGGCAAACTTGCCTTGTTCCTATTAGGATGAAAGCAGTCAATCTTTCATCATTAAATGTAATGTGGAGGTAGGTTTTTCATTAATTAATGCCCTTTATCAGATAGAGAAAATTTCACCCTATTCCTAGTTTGCTGAGGGATTTTATAATGAATGAATATTGAATTTTGTCAAGTTCTTTATTTTGCATCAGTTGATATAATCATGTGATTTTTTTCTTTAAGTTGTTAATATGATACATTGCATTGATTGATTTTCAAATCTTGAACCAGTTTTTCTTTCCTGGGATAAACTCCATTTGGTCAGGGCATATTCTTCATTTTATATATTACTGGATTTGATTTGCTAAAATTTTATTGAGGATCTCTTTGTGTCTGTTTCATGAGGGGTATTGGTCTGAGGTTTTCTTTTCTCACTGTCTTTGTTTGATTTTGTTATCAGGGTAATACTGGCCTCTGAAATGAGAGATGTCCCATCCTCTCCAGTTTTCTGGAAGAGACTGTGTTAAGTTGGTATTATTTCTTCTTGAAATATTTGACATAATTTACTAGTGAAGCCATCTGGGCTTGTAGATTTTATTTTCAAAAGGGTTTTATCTAGAAATTCAGTTCTTTATGAGATACAGATAACAGGATTTTTCAGGTTATCTATTTCATCTTGGGTCAGTTTCTGAGGAATTGGTTTATTTCATCTAAGTTGTTGCATTTATGTGCATAGTTGTTTGTAGTGTAGTCTTAGGATACTTTTAATATCTGCAGGGTCAGTAATGATATGTTCTCTCCCATTCCTTGTATCAGTAATTTCTCTCTCTTTCTTTGTCAGTCTTGCTAGAGGTCTTTTTAAAATATCAACTTTTGGGGCTTCCCTGGTGGCGCAGTGGTTGAGAGTCCACCTGCCGATGCAGGGGACACGGGTTCGTGCCCCGGTCTGGGAAGATCCCACATGCCGCGGAGCGGCTAGGCCCGTGGGCCATGGCTGCTGAGCCTGCACGTCCGGAGCCTGTGCTCCACAACGGGAGAGGGCACAACAGTGAGAGGCCCGCTTACCGCCAAAAAAAAAAAAAAAAAAAAAATCAACTTTTGGTTTCATTGGATTTTTTTCTTTTTCATCAATTTCTGCTCTCATCTTTATTACTTTATTATTTTTCTTCCTCTGCTTGTTTTGAATTTGTTTCACTTTTCTTTTTCTAATTTTTTAAGTTGGAAGTTTATATGACTGAGTTGCTACCTTTCTTATTTTCTAATACAGGCAGTTCTTACTTTGCCTGCTAGTGCTGGGCTGCAAAAATGACCATGTAAGCTGAAATGGTACAAAATAGTCTTAATAATCATAGAAAAGTTTTAGTTTTTTTCCATGACTGTTAAGTTTTCATAAATACATTAAATACTTTCTTCCTCTTGGTTACAAGTGTTTGGCAAATTTAAAAAAATAACCAATGAAACTAATACTTATTAAATATACTGCAATTTAAAATGTTATAAACTTTGAGAAATGAAATGTTTTATTTATCAAAACTTAATCAAAGTATTTTGAGCTTCTCTTTGTGTGGAGCAAACATATTGTCTATGCTTTGACAATTTGTCTTATTGCTTTCTAAGTTTGGATTATTTTCCAATAGTTTATCCTTTGGGTTCCCAATGTCATGAACTGTTTCCATTGTTTCTTTAATGTGATATTTTGTCAATGTCATTTCCTTTGAGACTTCTTTGTCCTTTTGGTTGCTACCACTTTCCTTGTTTGTCAAAAAGTTCATCTGTACAGAGTTCCTCTGGCTCCTCCAGAACCTCCTGAATGGCTACACTGTCAACATTTCCACAGCCAGCTGTTTCTTCTATAACTCCATTTATGTTGGATTCAAATTTCATTTCACTTCTTAGCTGCACATTCTTCTTTGTTGGCCAGTTTCCTCTTTTGATTATACATTTTAGAAAATGTCAGATGGGTTTATCACTGGGAAAAAAGGATTCAACACAACTACACTTTTTGCTGTCTGTGCATGAACTAAGTAATAAGTTTATAGTGACCAATTATTGATAGACTTTGAAAGAAGTAATTAGCCACTGATCATGATGCTTTTCTGTTACTTACACAGTGATTTGTGGACTAAAGAGCTAGAAACAAAGCTTGTACTTTATCCAATTATTCACAGTAAATATATACTAAAAATATAGTTTTTAGTAACTAAAATTTGAAGAGTGTTGTTGGGAGGCTGATATTATTTAGTTAAACTGTGGTAACAGAAATTTTTATATATTGAAACTATCCAAAGCTAGGGCTGCCTATATAAGCATTTATTGCTATAAGTTTCCCTCTGAGCACTGTTTTAGCTGCATTCCACAAATTTTGGTACGTTGTATTTTTATTTTTGTTCACTTTAAATTGCTTCATAATTTTCCTTGAGATTTCCTCTTTGGCCTATGGATTATGTAGGAGTTTGTTGTTTAATTTCTAAGTGTGTGGAGTTTTTCGTGTTATAGTTATGTTATTGATTTCTAGTTTAATTCCATTATTTTCAGAGAACATATTTTGTATGATTTAAATCCTTTAAATTTGTTCAGGCTTGTTTTCTAACCCAGGGTATAGTCTATTTCTGTATCAGTTCCAGGTGCACTTGAAAGAATGTTTATGCTGGTTTTGTTGGGTGGAATGTTTTACAAATGTCACTTAATTACAGTTGGTTGATGTTGGACAGTCCTTTTGTAACCTTTCTGAATTTCTATTATTTCTTTTGCTTGATGGGAGAGGAGTTTCTGTTTTTCCTACCTTTATTGAGGTATATCTGACATATAACATTGTGTAAGTTTAAGATGTGTAATGTGATAATTTGATACACTTATATTGTGAAATGATTACCATAGTAGGGTTAGTTAACATCTCCATCACCTCACATAATTACCTGGTTTTCTTTTTCCTTTTGGTGATAAGAATATTTAAGACTTATTCTCTTAGCAGTTTTCAAGTATATAATACAGTATTGTTAACTGTAGTTACCATGCTATACCTTAGATCTCTAGAACTTATTCATCTTATAACTGGAAGTTTGTACCCTTTGACCAATACCTCCCCATTTCTCCCACCCCCCAGCCCCTGGCAACCACCATTCTACTTATGAGAGGAGTTTTGAAGTTTCCAAATATACCTACAGATTTCTCTGTTTCTTCTTTTAATTTTGTCAGTTTTTCTTTCTGTACTTTGAAGCTCTGTTCTTATGTACATACAGATTTAGGGTTGTTTTGGCTTTTTGGTAAACTGACTCTTTTATTATTATGTGGTTTGCCTCTCTATCCTTGGTTATTTTCTTTGCTCTGAAGTCTACTTTGGTATTTAGTCCACCACTCCTGCTTTATTGTGATTAGTGTTTACATGTAACACTAGTGTTACATGTGATTAGTGTTTATCTTTTAACTTTTTAAAGTGCATAGTTCATTACATTTGAATGAGTGTCTTATAAACAATATTAGGCTTAGGTCAATATTATTAGTTAGGTCATTAAAACAAATCCATTCTGGCAATTTTTGTCTCTTAATTGGTCTGCTTAATCATTTATATTTAATATGATTGTTTATATATTTGGGTTTAACTCTACCATTTATTATTTATTTTATTTCTTCCTTTTTATTCCTCTGTTTTTCTTTTCCTGCCTCCTTTTGTTTTTTTTGAATGTTTTTAATATTTCATTTTAGTTTGTCTATTGTATTTTTTACTATGTTTCTTTATACAGTTTATAGTTTGTTTAGTGTTCTAGGGATTACAACACACATACTTAACTTTTCATAGTCTACTTAGAACTAATATTTTCTACCTCAAATGGAATTGAGACAACTTACTACCATATAGGTCTGAAAAAATTCCTTAAAGAAAAAGTGGATCATTGATTAACTATGTATTGCAGACCCATCCCTATAACTCTTCTTATTTCTTAGAAAGACATTACCCAATATATAAATATCTAATAAGTTATAAAGGAAAGATAACATACTTTATTCTAAAGTCTAAAATAATTATAATGTAACTATTTTAGAAGTGATGGATTATATTTTAAATAATTTGATGTGTGAAGAGTAGAGATTTATTAATATTAAACATATTTATGTGGATAAAATTAAATTAAAATTTTATTTTCAGGGTTTTTTTTCCCCTCAAAATGACTAAATAAATGAGTGAATTAGCAAACACTAAACATAGAAAATAAGTGACAAATCAAAACTTGTTCACAGAAAACCTATTACTTGTGATGCTACTTATAATTAGTTTCTGGAAAAAGAAAATCACCCAATCATTGTTTTTTCTACATAATTAATGAACAAAAATGTTGTCTACCTCTTAATTTCTAACAATATTTTAGAGCAGGAATGAAAGGGTTACTTTTATTACAACAGTACCAGGTAATATTCATATTCTACTTTTTTCATATTTTAAGTGCTACTTCTTGACAACTGTGTGAAGTAGATTTTCATTTTAAACATGAGAAAACCAAAATATGAAGTTAAGTAAGTTTTTCAATTCATACACTTTTTTTTAACATCTTTATTGGAGTATAATTGCTTTACAAAGGTGTGTTAGTTTCTGCTTTATAACAAAGTGAATCAGTTATACATATACATATGTCCTCATATCTCTTCCCTCTTGCATCTCCCTCCCTCCCACCCTCCCTATCCCACCCCTCTAGGTGGTCACAGAGCACCGAGCTGATCTCTTCCCTCTTGCATCTCCCTCCCTCCCACCCTCCCTATCCCACCCCTCTAGGTGGTCACAAAGCACCGAGCTGATCTCACTCTGCTATGCAGCTGCTTCCCACTAGCTATCTATTTTACGTTTGGTAGTGTATATATGTCCCTGCTACTCTCTCACTTTGTCCCAGCTTACCTTTCCCCCTCCCCGTGTCCTCAGGTCCATTCTCTAGTAGGTCTGCATCTTTATTCCCATCTTGCCTCTAGGTTCTTCATGACCATTTTTTTCTTTTTTTTTAAGATTCCATATATATGTGTTAGCATATGGTATTTGCTTTTCTCTTTCTGACTTACGTCACTCTGTATGACAGACTCTAGGTCCATCCACCTCACTATAGATAACTCAGTTTCGTTCCTTTTTATGGCTGAGTAATATTCCATTGTATATATGTGCCATATCTTCTTTATCTATTCATCTGTTGATGGACACTTCGGTTGCTTCCGTGTCCTGGCTATTGTAAATAGAGCTGCAATGAACATTGTGGTACGTGACTCTTTTTAAATTATGGTTTACTCACGGTATATGCCCAGTAGTGGGATTGCTGGGTCATATGGTAGTTCTTTTTTTAGTTTTTTAAGGAACCTCCATACTGTTCTCCATAGTGGCTGTATCAGTTTACCTTCCCACCAACAGTGCAAGAGGGTTCCCTTTTCTCCACACCCTCTCCAGCATTTGTTGTTTTTAGATTTTCTGATGAAGCCCATTCTAACTGGTGTGAGGTGATACCTCATTGTAGTTTTGATTTGCATTTCTCTAATAATTAGTGATGTTGAGCAGCTTTTCATGTGCTTCTTGGCCATCTGTATGTCTTCTTTGGAGAAATGTCTATTTACATCTTCTGCCCATTTTTGGATTGGGTTGTTTGTTTTTTTATGTTGAGCTGCATGAGTTGCTTGTAAATTTTGGAGATTAATCTTTTGTCAGTTGCTTCATTTGCAAATATTTTCTGCCATTCTGAGGGTTGTCTTTTCATCTTGTTTATGGTTTCCTTTGCTGTGCAAAAGCTTTTAAGTTTCATTAGGTCCCATTTGTTTCAAGTTCATACACTTTGAATGGAAGAGGCAGGATTTAAACCTGAGTATTTTGGCTTCAGAACCACAGTCTGAACTGCCATATCATCTGGTCTGTAGAGGAGAGGGCAGTAGTATTATAGTATTATCTTGAGAATCTTTAGAATATAAAACTGTTGTAAAAAAGAAGGCCAATATATTATGTGGTGTGCGTGTGTGTGTATATGTATGCACATATGTGTATAATTTTTGCTCAGAGTAACTCCCAAATTTGGTTAAGGATTTTTTTATTGGTTCCATAATGGGAAAAAGATCCCATTAGGCATTAGTACATTCTAACACTTTGATGTTTACTTTCAGGCTTCACTTTGATCTCTTTACACATAGATGCATATACAAATAGCATGAGACAACCATCAAGTGCTGAATGCCACCTCTGAGAAAGGTCACAAGATTACAGTCTTACAACTTTAATGAGCACAATCTAAGCTGGCAACATTTTGCATATCATTATGATCTCTTTGTAAAGTGGATCTTTCCTTGTGCAATATTCCATTTTTTTTGAGCTTAAGAACTACTGTACACCAGTAATCAAAATTGTTATTTTATTCTTTTATGCCTTATTTCTTTCCCACTCTTCAAATGTTGTTTTCTGTAAAACTGGTCTGAAAAGAAGGTTCAACAAATCAAATTATTGAATGTTGCAATGTTCTGAAAATCAAAATCAGCTTTGCTGATTATAGAATATGCAAAAGGTATTTCTCATTATAGAAGTATGCTTTTCTTATTCTGCAGTAGGAAAAAAAATTAAATATGTTAGCTAATGTTTAAATAATTTAAAAATTCATACATGATGTGGAATGTCTTAAGGAGGAGTGCAAACTTTGCATGGGAAAATGTTTTGTGTGCTTTGTGACAACAGAAGGTAGATTTTCTTCAACCATTCCTTATAGAATTCTTGTCTCTTTCTAGATGTCGACAAAACAAAAAATGATAGCTAGTCTCTTTGTAGCATTTAAATAATGATTTATTAAGATTTCATTTTTTATTTTCTACCTATTAGTCCTCTAACTCTCCCTTAATTATTTTAGTGTATTCTTTGTTGGAATTTTAAAGATTGGCTTTAATTTAAGGGTGTACCCAATGCCATGGAAAGGGGAGTTTCCAGAGGTTGGTAGAGTTATGCAACTTATTATTTTAATAGGCATTTAGAAAATGAAATCTTGGTACACATTCTTATGTACACAAATAAGAGTTCTAATATTTTATGTGCTCTAAAAATATGATAATGCTGGAAAATGCATAGCAATGGTAGTCCCAGTTAGACTGACCTTACATTATAGCTACACTGGCTGCAAAGACAGTCTGTTTACATGGCCTCAAAGAACCTCGCTTACCACACCACTGCTAAACCCTGAGCCCCAGTGTTTTCATCAGTGTTACTATAATCCAGTGAAATCAAAGATGAAGTTATGGCCATAAAAAAAAATCACACGTATATATATATTAATAGATCTGACTTCAACAAAAAGAGCTGGATTTCATGCAATTTTCCATTGTACCAGAGAGACAAAGGTGGAAAAGTAATTTATGTTAGGAGATTGAGAGAGACAGCTAATCTGATCTATGATTTTATTTTAATATAAATCATAGATTGCTAATAATGGACACATCATTTCTTGGTATAGATTTATTCTCTTTCTAATGTTTTCATCAGGGCTTTCAGCAAATATGCTCTTCACTTGATTTCCCAGTATACTCCTGGTTCAGTGACTTATTCACATAATATGAGTTATTTAAATTAGTAAGAATTATTGAGTAAGCAATCTTGATATTTCCCCCTATTCCTCAGAATAATGCACGTTATTTCCCCTCTGTTTTAAAGAAAAGATGGAAGATGTGGATATTCAGTTGAACAACTCACCCTGATAATACTGATAACTCACCCTGATAAATGACAGTCAGTCAATAAGGACCTTCAAAAAATACGAAGGAGTACAAATTCTATCATTTCCTTTGACCATTATTTAAATCACCAAATATTAACTGGCAGCATTTAAATTATAGATATGTTTTATACATATATATGTATATATATTTAAAAAATAACTTCTTTCCTGGCAATAGTTGGAAAAATCAGAACAAAGCAGAAAAATATACATGCAGATTTTAAAAACTGACAAAGCTGAGACAACTGTTACGTGTTTACATAGGCCAGAGTATGACCACATGATGCTCTGTACTAGGAACACAAAAATGAATAAGGAGTGATTTCTGTTCTGGAGAAGTTGAGTAGGTGGGGCGATGGGGAGACAGATGTATGAACAATTAATTTGATAACTGTAGATATATCAAGTTGAATGGAAGCACAGAGGAATTAATTGGTTATGCAGGCTGGATAGCTGGGAAGGATAAAGAGGAAACATCATACAGAAAAGCACAGAAGTCTGAATGTTTATGTCAATGATCTGAGGTTGGAGAATCATCCTCGGTGTGCCTGAAAAATAGAGTGTGGGAAAGAGAGGTGAAAGAAAACCCAAGCAATGGATTGTGAAGACCCTGGTTACCAGGCTGAAGGGACCTTGCTTTATTGGAAAGGAAGAGACATAGAAAGAAGGGTGGCTGAGATGTAAAAATTGGTTTTGTTAAAAATACTGGGGGCTTCCCTGGTGGCACAGTGGTTGAGAGTCCGCCTGCTGATGCAGGGGACACGGGTTCGTGCCCCGGTCCGGGAAGATCCCACATGCCGCGGAGCGGCTGGGCCCATGAGCCATGGCCGCTGAGCCTGCGCATCCAGAGCCTGTGCTCCACAACGGGAGAGGCCACAACAGTGAGAGGCCCGCGTACGGCAAAAAAAAAAAAAAAAAAAAAAAAAAAATACTGAACTTGAGTAACAAAAATATATCAAAAATATCTACATGATGTGGAATGTTTACTGACAAAAGTTTACATCAAATTTTATTTTATTTTGGACTACATGGCTTTTCATTACCACCCCCCGCACACACACAATAATTCACTTTCTGCTTTCAAGCAGATAAAGGTTTATTTTAAAAATACAAGTTTACTTTTCTTGACTGACCAATTTTGAGACATTTGCACATGAAATGAAATAAAATGTTTGGCCACAACAAAATATTTTTTCCACATTAGCTTTTGACAGGAAATTGACATGGAGTATTCAACAACTGTATACAAAGTTGAGACAGCAAGATATTTTCAAGGAAAAAAATTTCTCTTTATCAAGAAACATTAAACTCTTAAGGGAAATGAACATATGTTCCAAAACCATAACTTTGTCCTAAAGAAAATTTTAAGAATACTAGTTTTCCCATGATGACGTTGTCCAGAATTTTAATTCCCTCATTAAAAGAAGGTTTGCCATAATTAGGAAACAAATCAAATAAAGCATTTAGAACAAGGTAAATTGAAGTTTCCAAAAAGAAAAAAATTAATGTGCTTCACTAGATATTTGAAGGCCTTTGTGTGTACATGCAGAGCTTTAAAGGGAAATTTATTCAAATACTTAAGATGGTAAGTAATGCTCACATGTAAGTATATCTCATTCCAAAAAAATCACTGTTTTTGTGAAAGTTTGAAACAAGATTAAATAATTTAATTTAAGACTTAGAAACATTTTTGACTGAACAACCAAATCCTCTCTCCCTTAAAGAAAAGGGGTGGGGGAGAAAAAAAGTTGGATTTGTCAGAACAAAATAAAGTCAAAGATCACAAAGATTTATATGTGTGTAAAAGGAAAACCTTCAGAATCCTTCTGCAGCCCTAAAGATCTCTAACATGAATTTGGACATCTGCCAATGGTCTTGCCATTGGCAAGGGTGCTCTGTGTCTATACATCTACACAGATAGGTAAGATTCATACTGTTGTATCCAGTGTCACACCTCACAGACCTAGCAAGTAAGTGCAAACCTAGCACATAAGCGACAACAATCACACTCAGAAACTACTGCTTGGGTAGCTGGTATTTCTTAGTTTGCTTGTCCTGGGCAGAAAGCTCCATTGCAGAACTCCCCTGTCAACTCAGACGTGGTAATCGTTCTTTCAAAAACAATTTGAGGGCTTCTGTGTTTTGGGTGTTGAGGAGAAAGCTGTAAACAGTACACATAAGGATCCTGCTCTCAGATAATTTATAAAAGAAACATTAATGAAAAAGTACAAAAAGAAATAAGGTAATTACAGATTGTGACAATTGCTGTGAAGAAGATCAACAAAGTGATGCCTACGAAAGTAATCAGGGAGAGGCTGCTTTAGAGAAAGTAATGAGTCAATAAAAAGTTCCAGTTGAGTCAAAGACCTAAGGATGAGATTGTGCTAGACATCTAAAAAGCCATGAAAGAAGAATTCCAAGGGAAGGGCAATGCCCCTGAAGGGCAAAAGGACTTTTCATTTATTCAACAGGTATTATAAACATTTCCTAAATGCCAAGCTCAATGTCAGATGTAAAATTCATGTCCTTGATCTAACAAGGTATTTTAGAGAAGTAGGGAGACACATATGTAAGCAAGTGAGTCATTGGTGAGTTAAGGGGGTAACGTTTGGATTGAGAGATTCAGGAAAATGCTACATTTTATTTGGGTTGAGGGGAGAAGGGAGAAAGTGGAAAGGCAGCTAGCTAGGAAAGAGTTAAAAATATTGGTGTGCTACCGGCTGATTCTGTTTGTTTGAACCAGCCAGCTAGCAGGCAGGTTGAGTAATTGTCTTCTGTTATCTTCATTAAGACCCTGAAGAAGCAACATAATGACCAGTCTTACATTCAGATTATCTACAGGTATCCATGGCAACAGGTACTAATTGGCTTGCCCTGGGTTCATCTTTTCTGAGAGACTGTTGCTCAGATATGTCTTGGTAGAATTTCTAGTCCAGGAAAACTTAAGTGAAATGACAGAAAAGAAACTCATGACCTGATAGCTTTTGTTCAGTAACTTTCATAGGAAATGCCTGGTGCAGTGAGGACTCATTATTTTGGCCATGTTCTGAGACTATGGGATGGCACTGATGTTACTTATGTTTCAGTTTAGCTTCTGTAGCTCACATGTCATTTGAGACAGCTTGACCTGAGAGTCAGATGAAATTGGCTAGACGGCCCCTCCCAGTGGTGGCTGAAGACCAGGAAACTAAGCAGCACAGAAGGCTTCCAGGGAGAAACATGGCTAAACATTTTTCCTAAACTTTTTTTGTCTCAGAGACTTACTTTGCTGAAGAAATTCAGGAAATGGCTCATTTAGTCATTTTGAGAATTCTCATCCTTTTCCTCATCTAGTTGTTCCAGTGAGGACCATTAAGCACACAGGCATTTGTGTGTCACCAACTTTACTGAAGCCACAGGTAATGGAAAGGGACGTTACACCTCAGCTTTAGATCTGTTGAGTTGAATATCCAACTTTCTGTTTCTGTGGAGTCACTTGGGCATTTCCATCAACTCAGATTCTAAGCTTTTACCCCATTTCTTGTCTCTCTTCTCTTCTTCCCTTTTTACTGCCTAACTCCAACAAAATGCTGTAAAAATGTTTGCTAACATTGCTCTGTCAGTCAGGGCTTGGCGTTACTAGGATGGGTGCCTATTGGGATGCTGTGACTCAGAAGACTTGCCTACCCCAGGGTATTTCTATCATCAGTCAGACAAGAGGATCTGCAGTCCTCACTATCACAGCCATTCTTTTGTCTTATTCCTGACCTCTGGAAGGGCCTTTTTCATCTGAGTCTGTCTCCTGAAAGAAGGAAACCTCATAACCAATTTTCCTGCCTCATCAGCTGTTAATTTTTTTTTTTTAAGTGCGAAGTAGTTCTCCATATTGGTTGGAGACTGGGGACAGATAAGTAGAGGAGTGGGAGAGTCACATAGTCAAGCTACTTCTGGGAAGGCAGCATGATCTATTATGAGTCAACCTTGATAGCTGGGGCAAGAGTGAGCGTGTGTTCAGGTACAGGACAGGAGCTTTGCAGGCATAGAGTGGAAGGAGGAATTCCATAGAAGGATAGATTTCCGCTCATGTGTGTGGCACATAAAGTGCAGAAGACAAAATTTGTTGGCTTTCAAATTTTGCTCAAGGCTGGCTCTTATTCTATAACTCGGACTGAATCAGTGGCCCTGCCTGACCTTAGAGGTATTTTGCAGACAGGCTCCCCTGTGATCTTGATGAAGTGAAGTAGCTTGGTTAACTCTATTATAGCTAGCGGCAAGAATCTAAATATAAAGTTTGCTGCCTTGCTTTTCATTCGCCCTTAAAAATTTTCACAATCAACATAATCTATAGTTTTTCCCTCCAAAAGGACTCAGTAGATCACTTTACCTCCTTGATATTGATTTACTTAAAATTCTAGTTTTAAAAGAGGGAGGTTAGTCCTTAGTCTTCCCAAATGCAGCCAAAACAGTTAGTGAAAAATGTAAGGGATCCAAATTAAAAGAATACAGATTATTTGGTATCTCATTTATCTTCAGAACATTTAGCAATTCTCTGCCTTTAAACAAAGAATCGTTGAGATTAAGAAGTAACTTATGTATAAATTTCTGATAGTGATTTTAGGATTTTTAAAGTTATGGTAAGTCTGTTTTGATTTTCCCATTAAGTTATAAATTTGGGGAAAGCTAGTACTGTTTATTTATTTAAAGAAAAACAATCATTTCTGAATTTATATCTAAAAATTTTAAACATACTGAACAGTATAAAAACAAAATAAAAAGTGCCTTGAATTATCTACCACTACTCAGGTAACTATCCTGATAACTACTCAGAATTATCAATTATTGATATATTCTACTTCTAGTGTTTTTCTATTCAGACATATTAATGCATATACAGATATACACTACTGTACTTATATATGGTATATGTGTATATGTTTATACCTAAACCACATTTGTCATATGCTGGATAGTTTAAAATGATACTTTGTCACCTAACAATATGTCACTGAGTGTTCTTCAAAAACATGAATTTTGAGGCATGCCGAGGGTAAGAACATATGGATGCACCACATTTTATTTTACTATCCTATGTTTTGGAGCATTTCAGTTTCCAATTATTTGTTATTAGAAATGAGACTACAGTGAATATTTTTGTTCATAAATTTTCTACTCACTTTTGAGGGAATTACTGGATCAAGTGTCGTGAATGACTATTTTTACTTTATTTTTTAAATTGAAGTATAGTTGATATACAATATTATATGTTACATGTGTACAACATAGTGGTTCACAATTTTTAAAGGTTGTACTTCACTTACAGTTATTGTAAAATATTGGCTATATTCCTTGTGTTGTACAATATATCCCCGTAGCTTATTTTATTTTATTTTTTTTCCCATAGCTTATTTTATACCTAATAGTTTGTGCTTCTCAATCACCCACCCCTATATTGCCCCTCCCCACTTCACTCTCCCTACAGATGACTACTAGTTTCTTCTCTATATCTGTAAGTCTGCTTCTTTTTTGTTATATTCACTAGTTTGTTGTATTTTTTAGGTTCCACATATAAGTGATATCATACAGTATTTGTCTTTCTCTGTCTGACTTATTTCACTTGGCATAATGCCTTCCAAGTCCATCTATGTTGCTGCAAATGGCAAAATTTCCTTCTTTTTTATGGCTGAGTAGTATTCCATATGAATGACCATTTAAAAATAATGTTTGGTGTATATTTTCAGGTTTCCCTCTGGAAGGGATATATCAGTTTCTCCCTTCATAGTGTACAAGGGTGCCATCTCATTGTATTCTCATTGACACTGGGGAAGATAATGCTAAGAAGAACTTTGCCAATTTGTGGGCAAAATGATCTCTAATTGTTTTAATTATTTTTATCTTTTTTATCTCTGATTGCCACATTGGTAGCTCCATAAGATGTATTAATTTTCCTTTCTTTTATTTTAACCTTGAAAAACAATAGTAATAGTTGCCTTGTGGGGAAATTGGGACATCTAAATATGTATGAACATGCTATATAAATATTAGGAATTATTATTGTTTTTAAGTCACATGGCAAGAATGAGAAATCTTCATTAAGTGAGAGTGAGTTGTAAAGAACATGCTTCATACTTTGTTGTCCTCATCTGAAACAGAGGCCCTTGGTGCCCATGTTGCGTTTACTCAGCTGTCTTCTGATTTTAACCACAGCTGTGGTGGACAGACCGTGGAAGCTCAGACTCTTCTCTTCCTGACAGGATCTTGCTGCAAGCACTTGCATCTGTCTCTCTGTAGTCTTCCCCAGATCCTTCTTCAATGCACGGGCCCCCCAGCTGGCTCACATTGGGAAACCCAGAGGTGCAGGGATGGCGGAGGGATTCGTGTCCAATGGGAGATGGGAGCCAGGGGGAAAATGTTCCACTCTCTCATCTTTCAGATGATCAGTTCTGGGAGGCATTTCATGAGTGCTTTCTCAGCAGTTCTGGCAGAATCCCACTCTTGATGCCTATAGCAGAGACTTCATTAAAGCACCATCTCTCTAGTGGTTTTCCTCCTTCCCTGCCTGACTCTCTTTCTTTCCTCACTTCTGCTTCCTGAGATCAGGAAGTTAAGTTTCCAAAAAAACTTAACTGTAACCAAGTCCTTATTCTAGGCTCTTCTCTTAGGGGAACTCTAACTAAGGCATCATCCTTTTGCCTTCTTCCCCAGCAATGCTGGACTTTCCCCCTTCCTCTGTAGAACATTCAGTTAACTAACTCAGCCGTTACATACTGAGTACTGACCATGTGCCAGACAGTACTGTTGTGAGGGATGTGGATGCAGACTCAGATGCTGCCGTCATGGAGTGACGTTCTAGTGGGGCAGGCAGAAAGTGACAACAAATAAGTTGTCTTCATGAGACTTCATAAATTTCAAGGAGAAAAAAGTAAGGGAGATAGGAAATGTCTGGGGGAAGGGGTGAGTTGTAATTTTAGATAGTATTTCTAGGGGACACCTTATTGAGAAGGTCTCATTTGAATAAAGATTGGAAGAAGGTGAGGAAGTGAACCATGTCAATATCTGTAGTAAAAATATTCCATCTGAGGAAACAGCACATACATGGACCCTAAGATGGGAGCATGCCTGGAGCATGTAGGAATATTGGGAAGCCCAGTGGGGCTGAAGCAAGTTGAAGGAGGAGTAAACTTCACAAACTTAGCTAAAATGTAGACTTCCCACTCTAAGATGGTATGGTAGGCAGAATAATATCCTTCCCAAAATGTCCATGTCCTCATCCCCCAAACCTCTGACTATGTTGTAGTCCATGGCCAAAGGGAGTTTGCAGTTGTGATCAAGGATCTTGATGCCATTTGCAGCAACATGGATGGACCTGGAGATTATCATACCAAGTGAAGTAAGTCAGGCAGAGAAAGACAGTTACTATACGATGTCACCTATCGGCGGAATCTTTTTTTTTTTTTTTTTGGTGGTATGCGGGCCTCTCACTGTTGTGGCCTCTCCCGTTGTGGAGCACAGGCTCCGGAGGCGCGAGCTCAGGGGCCATGGCTCACGGGCCCAGCCACTGCGTGGCATGTGGGATCCTCCCGGACCGGGACACGAGCCCGCGTCCCCTGCATCGGCAGGCGGACTCTCAACCACTGCGCCACCAGGGAAGCCCCTATCGGCGGAATCTTAAAAAAAAATTAGACAAATGAACTTATTTACAAAGCAGAAACAGACTCGCAGACATAGAAAACAAACTTATGGTTACCAAAGGGGAAAGGTTAAGGGGGAGGGATAAATTGGGAGTTCGAGATTAACATATACACACTACTATACTTAAAATAGATAACCAACAAAGACCTACTGTATAGCACAGGGAACACTGCTTCATATTCTGTAATAACCTAAATGGGAAAAGAATAGATACATGTATATGTATGACTGAATCACTTTGCTGTACACCTCAAACTAACATAACATTATAAATCAACTAGTGTCCAATATAAAATAAAGTTTTTTTTTTAATAAAAAAAGGAAAAAAAAAGTAAGGATCTTGAAATAGAAAGATTATCCTGGATTATTTGAGAGGGCCCTAAAAGTAATCACAAATGTCCTTATAAGAGAGAGGAAGGAGCGATTTGAAGATCCTACACTGCTGGTTTTGAAGTTGGAGGGAGGGACCACGAGCCAAGGAAGGCAACACCTCTAGAAGCCAGAAAAGGCAAGAAAGAGATTCTCCTCTAGAGCTTCCAGAAGGAGCGCGGCCCTGCCGACAACTTGATTTAACACCATAAGACCCAATTTTGAAATTCTGACCTCTGTAACTGTAAGATAATAAAATTTGTGTTGTTTTAAGTCATTCAGGTGTTTTTTAACATCTTTATTGGAGTATAATTGCTTTACAATGGTGTGTTAGTTTCTGCTTTATAACAAAGTGAATCAGTTATACATAAACATATGTCCCCGTAGCTCCTCCCTCTTGCGTCTGCCTCCCACCCTCCCTATCCCAACCTTCTAGGTGGTCACAAAGCACCGAGCTGATCTCCCTGTGCTATGGGGCTGCTTCCCACTAGCTATCTATTTTACATTTGGTAGTGTATATATGTCCATGCCACTCTCTCACTTTGTCACAGCTTACCCTTCCCCGTCCCCATATCCTCAGGTCCATTCTCTAGTAGGTCTGTATCTTTATTCCCGACTTGCCCCTAGGTTCTTCATGAACTTTTATTTTTTTCTTAGATTCCATATATATGTGTTAGCATACGGTATTTGTTTTTCTCTTTCTGACTTACTTCACTCTGTATGACAGACTCCAGGTCCATCCACCTCACTACAAATAACTCAGTTTCATTTCTTTTTATGGCTGAGTAATATTCCATTGTGTATATGTACCACATCTTCTTTATCCATTCATCTGT
>NC_041214.2:143321120-143321794 GCF_002837175.3 Physeter macrocephalus
TTGGAGAAATGTCTATTTAGGTCTTCTGCCTATTTTTGGATTCGGTCATTTGTTTTTTTGATATTGAGCTGCATGAGCTGCTTGTAAATTCTGGAGATTAATCCTTTGTCAGTGGCTTCATTTGCAAATAATTTCTCCCATTCTGAGGGTTGTTGTTTCGTCTTGTTTATGGTTTCTTTTGCTGTTGAAAAGCTTTTAAGTTTCATTAGGTCCCATTTGTTTATTTTGTTTTAATTTCCATTTCTCTAAGAGTTGGGTCAAAAACGATCTTGCGGGCTTCCCTGGTGGCGCAGTGGTTGAGAGTCCGCCTGCCGATGCAGGGGACACAGGTTTGTGCCCCGGTCTGGGAAGATCCCACATGCCCTGGAGCGGCTGGGCCCGGGAGCCATGGCCGCTGACCCTGCGCGTCCGGAGCCTGTGCTCCACAACAGGAGAGGCCGCAACAGTGAGAGGCCCATGTACCGCAAAAACAACAACAACAACAACAACAAAAACAACAAAAAAAGATCTTGCTGTGATTTATGTCATAGAGTGTTCAGCCTATATTTTCCTCTTAGAGTTTGATAGTGTCTGGCCTTACATTTAGGTCTTTAATCCATTTTGAGTTTATTTTTGTGTATGGTGTTAGGGAGTGTTCTAATTTCATACTTTTACATGTACCTGTCCAGTTTTCC
>NC_041214.2:143321964-143322490 GCF_002837175.3 Physeter macrocephalus
GCCTGATTCCTCCAGCTCTGTTTTTCTTTCTCAAGATTGCTTTGGCTCTTCGGGGTCTTTTGTGTTTCCATACAAATTGTGAAATTTTTTGTTCTAGTTCTGTGAAAAATGCCAGTGGTAATTTCATAGGGATTACATTGAATCTGTATATTGCTTTGGGTAATACAGTCATTTTCACAATGTTGATTGTTCCAATCCAAGAACATGATATATCTCTCCATCTATTTGTATCACCTTTAATTTCTTTCATCAGTGTCTTATAATTTTATGCATACAGATCTTTTGTCTCCTTAGGTAGGTTTATTTCTAGATATTTTATTCTTTTTGTTGCAGTGGTAAATGGGAGTGTTTTCTTAATTTCACTCTCAGTTTTTTCATCATTAGTGTATAAGAATGCCAGAGATTTCTGTGCATTAATTTTGTATCCTGCTACTTTACCAAATTCATTGATTAGCTCTAGTAGTTTTCTGGGAGCATCCTTAGGATTCTCTATGTGTAGTATCATGTCACCTGCAAACAGTGACAG
>NC_041214.2:143322870-143324227 GCF_002837175.3 Physeter macrocephalus
TGTTAATATGGTGTATCACATTGATTGATTTGTGTATATTGAAGAATCCTTGCATTCCTAGGATAAACTCCACTTGCTCATGGTGTATGAGCCTTTTAATGTGCTGTTGGATTCTGTTTGCTAGTACTTGGTTGAGGATTTTTGCATCTATGTTCATCAGTGATATTGGCCTGTAGTTTTATTTCTTTGTGACATCTTTGTCTGGTTTTGATATCAGGGTGATGGTGGCCTCGTAGAATGAGTTTGGGAGTGTTCCTCCCTCTGCTATATTTTTGAAGATTTTGAGAAGAAGAGGTGTTTGCTCTTCTCTAAATGTTTGATAGAATTCACCTGTGAAACCATCTGGTCCTGGGCTTTTGTTTGTTGGAAGATTTTTAATCACAGTTTCAATTTCAGTGCTTGTGATTGGTCTGTTCATATTTTCTATTTCTTCCTGGTTCAGTCTCGGCAGCTTGTGCATTTCTAAGAATTTGTCCATTTCTTCCAGGCTGTCCATTTTATTGGCATACAGTTGCTTGTAGTAATCTCTAATAATCTTTTGTATTTCTGCAGTGTCAGTTGTTACATCTCCTTTTTCATTTCTAATTCTATTGATTTGAGTCTTCTCCCTTTTATTCTTGATGAGTCTGGCTAATGGTTTATCAATTTTATTTATCTTCTCAAAGAACCAGCTTTTAGTTTTATTGATCTTTGCTATTGTTTCCTTCATTTCTTTTTCATTTATTTTTTATGTGATCTTTATGATTTCTTTCCTTCTGCTAACTTTTGGGGTTTTTTGTTCTTCTTTCTCTAATTGCTTTAATTGTAAGGTTTGGTTGTTTATTTGAGATGTTTCTTGATTTTTAATGTAGGATTGTATTGCTTTAAGCTTCCCTCTTAGAACTGCTTTTGCTGCATCCCAAATGTTTTGGGTCGTCGTGTTTTCACTGTCATTTGTTTTTAGGTTTTTTTGATATTCTCTTTGATTTATTTAGTGATCTCTTGGTTATTAAGTAGTGTACTGTTTAGCCTCCATGTGTTCGTATTTTTTACAGATTTTTTCCTGTAATTGATATCTAGTCTCATAGCATTGTGGTCGGAAAAGATACTTGATACGATTTCAATTTTCTTAAATTTACCAAGGCTTGATTTGTGACCCAAGATATAATCTGTCCTGGAGTATGTTCCATGAGCTCTTGAGAAAAATGTGTATTCTGTTGTTTTTGGATGGAATGTCCTATAAACATCAATTAAGTCCATCTTGTTTAATGTATCATTTAAAGCTTGTGTTTCCTTATTTATTTTCATTTTGGATGATCTGTCCATTGGTAAAAGTGGGGTGTTAAAGTCCCCTACTATGATTGTGTTACTGTCCATT
>NC_041214.2:143324318-143339361 GCF_002837175.3 Physeter macrocephalus
CTTCTTCTTGGATCAATCCCTTGATCATTATGTAGTGTCATTCTTTGTCTCTTGTAATAGTCTTTATTTTAAAGTCTATTTTGTGTGATATGAGAATTGATACTCCAGCTTTCTTTTGATTTCCATTTGCATGGAATACCTTTTTCCATCCCCTCACTTTAAGTCTGTATGTGTCCCTAGGTCTGAAGTGGGTCTCTTGTAGACAGCATATATACGGGTCTTGTTTTTGTATCCATAGCCAGTCTATGTCTTTTGGTTGGATCATTTAAACCATTTACATTTAAGGTAATTATCGATATGTATGTTCCTATGACCATTTTCTTAATTGTTTTGGGTTTGTTATTGTATGTCTTTTCCTTCTCTTGTGTTTCCTGCCTAGAGAAGTTCCTTTAGCATTTGTTGTAAAGCTGGTTTGGTGGTGCTGAAATCTCTTAGCTTTTACTTGTCTGTAAAGATTTTAATTTCTCCATCAACTCTGAATTAGATCCTTGCTGGGTAGAGTAATCTTGGTTGTAAGTTCTTCTCCTTCATCACTTTAAATATGTCCTGCCACTCCCTTCTGGCTTGCAGAGTTTCTGCTGAAAGATCAGCTGTTAACCTTATGTGCATTCCCTTGTGTGTTATTTGTTGTTTTTCCCTTGCTGCTTTTAATATTTTTTCTTTGTATTTAATTTTTGATAGCTTGATTAATATGTGACTTGGTGTATAAGTCATTCAGTTTGCGGCAATTTGAGCACCTTCGGGGCTTCCCTGGTGGCACAGTGGTTAAGAATCCGCCTGCCAATGCAGGGGACACAGGTTCGTGCCCCAGTCCGGGAAGATCCCACATGCCACGGAGCGGCTAGGCCCCTGAGCCACAACTACTGAGCCTGCGCGTCTGGAGCCTGTGCTCCGCAACGGGAGAGGCCGCGCACCACAATGAAGAGTGGCCCCTGCTTGCCTCAACTGGAGAAAGTCCTCGCACAGAAACAAAGACCCAACACAGCCAAAAATAATTAAATAAATTTATTTTTTAAAAAAAGCAACATAGCTGTTTAGTGCTTCTCTTAGATCCAGTCAAGAGGATCACTATGCTATGCCTTATTCTTGCGAGGGCTCTGCTCTGAAGGACCTCTTACCATAAGATGAAGTGTCCATGGGGCGGAGGGAATGTGGCCATCTGAGCCTGTGCCCTGCCTCTTTGGACCACAGCAACCTGGAATTCCTGCTCACATATCACTGAACTTACTTCTAGTGTCTCTGCCAGTGCTCGGATTGGATTTCCTGGGAATCAGATTCTGAGGAGCTTAACATGCAGTGTGTTTAGAAAGGAGTGGTCTTGAGATGGAAACCTGGGGAAGCTTGGGGAAGGAAGCAAGATTGGGCAGAGGGAGAAGTTGAGCTGTGTTACACGTCCAGCAAAAGTCTTAGCTGACTGCATGGGAGCTCGGGAGCTCGAATTCGGCCAGGTCAGGCAGGCCTGTGTAGTCTCACATCAGTCGGTTATTGAATGTGGGTTGCCTGTGGAATGAGTATGACCTTGGGTGAGGCAGCTTTTTGCAGCTGAGCAATCCTAAAGAAGCTCATAACAAAGAATGATCTATCTGCCTGCAGCGCTCCCGTACGATGGGGCAACAAGTCTTTCATTGAAGGGGGTCTTGGAGTCACATCACAGGGCTCACTACAGCAGACCCCTTCCTCGAGTCTGTTATCAAAAGAGGAGATAACTGCACTGGCACACATACCCTGGTCCCAAGTGTGGTCAAGGGGAGGCTAATTGTGGGGTGTGGGGCCTTGGGGTTGAGCTTCAGTTGTTGAGCTGGGATTTCTACATGCGAGTTTATGGAGGCCTTTGAGGTGTGGCATGGAGCTGGGGTAGGAAGGAATGTATCAGGCCTCAGGCCAGAGACTGGGGGCTGGCTCTTCCCTCACTTCATGTTCTGGCAAAGTACCCCAAAATGTTGGAGAATTCTAACTTTGAACCTGGGCTCCCAGGTTGTCATGCAGGAGGATTTGTCAAGGCAGAAGAGTAGGACTTATTTCATTTAACAGTGTATTAACTTGATTTAACTCTTTAAAAATCTTTCAAAGATAGATGGAATAGGAGCCTCCGTTTGTACTCTTGCCCTGAGCCCTGCAAATGTGGGGGCTTTAGCTGACCACTTGTCCCTGTTGTATCATTTCTGGATAAATTCAGCAGAACTTTGCATGGCACGAGATTCACTTTGACATACCTTGTGAAGTAAAAATTTTCCCAGTTGAAATCCTTAAATTTAATTTTTCATATGATAATTCAGTTTACTTGGTTTAGAAAAAGATAATGGGGCATAGAGAATTTCTCTTTAGGAATTATGGTCATATTCATTTCACTCAGTGGAGTCAATCATGTGGTCCCCATTGCCTTTGCTCTGATGCATATGCTTTGCTATTTTTACTGTGTCATTTTCCAGTATCCTGTGGCCCAGTGAGAGCCATGCTGGGAAGCAATCACATTTTCATGGCAAGACAGACCTCCCAGCTGCTAAGCTCCTTTAGGGTAAGAGAGGAGCAGCCCTCGCTAAGATGGAGAGACCTTTCTGGAGACATCTATCCCTTGGTGCACATGGACCATTTCCCATCTCAGCTGGAATCCAGTCTAAAGTAGGTGGTTTATTCCCCTTTACTGTCTCATATAAACTAGAACTCTTGCTCACTTGCTCTTCGTGTTTCTAGTAGACATGTATTGTTTTTGCCTGTCCTGAAACACTTCCCCCTTACTTTATACGTATCCCTCCCGCTCACTCCATGGGTCCAGGAGAGCTGTCAACCACAGTGGCCTGCTCTTCTTCCCCTGCTCTGTAAGTGGGGGAAGGGAGTGTATGTAACCCTGGCACATTTGGATAATCTTTGCCAGGTCTTTAACTTTGAACAGAGTAACAACTTAGGCTAAAGGTGGTTAAAACTGACTTGTTCTAGAGGAAGCATCCAGAAGAGACATGTTACTACTACTGAGCTCTCTTGGGCTACCCTTACCTATCCTTACTTAAGCTTGCTGGGTTGGCTTTCTTTCTGATTTTGTGAGCTACCCAGAAACTTTCTAATAAGTTCTTTTGTTTACCTAAGTTAGCCAGAGTTGCTGGCAAGGAAAGAGTCCTAAGTGTCACACTATTCTTTCCATTTGGAATGTCTTCCCCCAACCCAACCCTATTTCCAGCTTCACGCCCTACATCTAGCCCATTTTACTTTCTTGACTTGATGGGATAGCCTACTATTTCCCCCTAGAATTTTTCCTCGCTGATTGCCTGGATGGCAAATCAGAAATTTCTCTAATTTCCTGTAGTGAACTTTCAATATCAGAACTACAGTTGGATTTTTCTCTCCTAGTATCTCTGTTAGCCCAGTGTGATGATTAAATCTAGGAAACTAGAACTCATAATGCTTTATGCTGATGTTGTTTGCTATCTTTAACCTTTAGAAAGTCCATAAATTGGACAAAAAGCTAAAGTAAAAATTAGAACAATGTTAAATTGTTCTGTTTCAGGGTAGTGTGTGTATCAGAAATTGATTGTCACAATAATTCTCTTTAATAAACAACAACAATCTCAGTGGGATACAGCAATAAGTGTTTATTTAGCTTCTAGGTCTGCAGGTTCAGCCGATCAGCCCTGGATTGGGCTCATTGCCTGTGTTTACAGTCAGCTATAGGTTGGGTAGGGGCTCTGCTGAGCTTGGCTAAGCTCTCTTCCACGTCTGCGTGGCTTCTAGGATGGTCCTGCTAGGATGACTGGGACAACTCAGCTCTGGTCCTTGCATCTCTCATTCTCCTCCTGGTACAAGAGGGCTTGCTGGGGCATGTCCTTTTTATGGCAGTGGCAGAAGTAAGCTCAATCATGCAGGTGCCTTCCATGCCTTTGTTTGTGTCACACTCATCATAATCTTATTGGCCTAAAGTGAGTCAAATGTCTGAGCACAGGATGGGGGATTGCTATAGAGTTACAGACAAAGGGTCTAGCTATAGGGATGAATGACAAACTCGGGCCATTATTACCTTTGATCTACCACAGGGGTACACTTTTTTTCTTTTTTTCCCTTGCTTTCCTGCATTTTATGATCTTTCTACAATAAAACCTACAGTTTGTTTAATAAAGGAAAATTTCCAAACTAGAGCAGATTGAAATTTTTTGAAAACTTAGAAAGAACTGTATATATTATGTACCTTTGGCTATTCCATTGGCTAAAGTACATAGTAATTTATTACAACTTACCAAAGCAACTAAACTGCTTGAGTACTCACGTTATTCTCACATTGGGTAAATACATCTTTCCCTGTTTCTGTTCACTGTGACTAGAGCTGGTAATTGAGTGCTGAAATTTATTTCTCTTATAGATTTGAATGTACCAGTAATACTCTGGTGAAGATTAAGTGCTGTGTGCTGTCTTGCTAGGGACTGAACCCAATGAACTGCTTATTTCTGTAAGCTATTTACAGTGAGTTTGGAATTTCATAAAACTAGAAAACAAAGCATGAGAACCTACTCATTTATCTTCTTTTTACATCAACTTTTTCGTGTCCAAGTGATTGTCATGCTTTTAGAGGGACATGAGGCGTGTAACTTAGGTTTAATTGAAGAAGTTCGTTGTTTTTACATTGTACTTTATAGCTGAAATGTTCAGATTCTGATCATGGAACGGAATTTACCATGACTGTGGTTCAATTATCAAGTCTGAAAGAAAGGCCACCTCCTCAGAGAGGTCTTTCCAGACTATCCTGTAAAATATCTACTCTCTGCTATTATTATTCCCTAGCTCATTCTTGTTAGTTTATTTCACACAGCTACCACCACTAATAGTTATTTAATTATTTGAAACTTTGTTTTCCCACCTCCTTCAACTGAATGTAAGCTCCTTAACAGCAGGGATCATACCTGTCCTGTACATAGTGACACTCCTAATGCCAAGCACAGTGCCTGGAATGACATGTGTATTATATGAAGGAAGAGCCATCATAATTTATAAACATTTACATTTAAGAACCATATGTGTTAATTACCCAACTCATAATTTTTTTTTATGTTACAGTTGTAAAATAAAAGAAACAAACAACACTGGTTTTCTCTTGCTAAAAATAGTTGCATCTCTGCTAGAGGCCCCATCCAACAGTACCTTCAATATACACCTGATTAATTAGAAGTAACACCAACTGTTTGGTAGCAATGGTGGTTATAGGGTCAGAATCAGAAGTTCCGATGACTCTTAAACATTCACAGTGGAACAGCTGTCTAGGACTCATGGACATTGGTGGACAGGCACAATAAACCTTCCTGATTCTGAGGAAAATCTGTAACTTGGAATCTACTCAATAAAATATCACTCCATCATACAGGCTAACTTGTGGGGACGTGTTCGTGTGGGTGTATTTGCATGGTTAAGTTTACGTGAAGATAGATGAAAAGGTCACAAGCTGGGTGGCTTAAACATAGAAATTATTTTCTTACATTTCCAGAGGCTAGAAGTTTGATCAAAGTATCTGCAGATTTGATTTCTTCTGAGAGCCATGAGGGAAGAATCTGCCCCAGGCTTCTCTCCTTGAGTTATAGACGGTCTTCTGCCTGTGTCTTTACATGTCTTTCCCTCTGTATGTGTCAGTGTCCAAATTCCTCTTGTAAGAATTCTAGTCATATTGGATTAAGGCCCACCCTAATGACCTCTTTTCAACTTAATTATCTCTTTAAAATTTTTTTAAATTAATTAATTAAATTAATTAATTAATTTAAGTTTGGCAGCATTGTGTCTTCATTGCTGCACGCGGGCTTTCTCTAGTTGCGGCGAGCGGGGGCTACTCTTCGTTGCAGTGCGCAGGCTTCTCATCGCGGTGGCTTCTCTTGTTGTGGAACACAGGCTAGGTACGCAGGCTTCAGTAGTTGTGGTGCATGGGCTCAGTAGTTGTGGCTCGCAGGCTCAGTAGTTGTGGCTCACGGGTTTCTTAACCACTGCGCCACCAGGGAAGCCCCTCAACTTAATTAGCAACTTAATTATCTCTTTAAATAAAGGCTCTATTTCCATATACAATCACATCCTGAGGTTCTGGGGTTCAAACTTCAATGTATGGATTGTGGGGGGAACACAATGCAGCCCATGACTACTGGTCTCCAGCAAAATCTGTCCCTCTTTATATTGTGCAACCAGTTCCACACAGCACAAGGGCCATGGCCCCATCAGCGAGAGGAGTTTGTCTAAGCAAGTGGATCTGGGCTGAGACTCTAACTCCTACCTGTCCAGAGAAATGGCATCTTCTCAAAACGCTGCTGAGTTTCCCAAATCTGCATATCTGGTCCTTTCCATTGGCCCCTGAATGCATATTCCAGTTGCCCTGTATCTTAGTCTGCATGGGTGGTGACTGGATATTCTGCTTAGCTCTTCACAAACTTCTCTCCTTTTGATGGAAGCTCTCACCTGGGGTTGAGCATCAGAATCACTTCACCTTCTCTTCTAGAGCTTCTTCAGTAACGAGGAGAAGGAAAAGGTATAATTTCTAGTAAAACAAACAAAAAACACTAGTTGAGCTTTACCTCATCACCTCCCTAAGCAATAATAAAATAATAATAATGATAATAGCATTTACTGACTACTCACTAAATGCCAGTCATAACTCTACAAGGTAGATACCACTTCTATCCATGCTTTTTGGATAAGTAAACTAAGTCTTAGGATGTCAGAGTAGATTATTTACTAGTCACACAACTAATAAATAGCTGACATAGTATTTGAACTTGGTTATGACTGAAACTTAAGCACAGTTTGTTATACTGTTAGCTATTCTCCCCTAACTTGCATCTATAACCAAGTAGTATCCCCTAATCCAGGTAGACTACTTTCTGGCACCCTTCCCCATTTTGCCAGACCATTGGGAATCCCAGCATATCTTGAGGAAGATGCCTCCATGATAGGACACTGCTACTGGCTTCAGTAAAAGGTCTAGCCCTCAGCCTCTGCTGTTCTCCTTTATGTTCTTGTATCTGGTTTGCTACATTCTTGTCCCACTGCCTATGTTTCCATTTTAAAGGCCATCTTCTAAAACACCTATAAAATATTCAAGGGAACTAAAATTTTCGTTTACAAAATAATGAGTATTTTGTGCTATAATCCAAAGTTCTTCCAATAGTCGACTCTTAGGAAAATCTGGCTCTTAATGCAGACATGGATTTTTTTTTTAACATTTTTATTGGTGTATAATTGCTTTACAATGGTGTGTTAGTTTCTGCTTTATAACAAAGTGAATCAGTTATACATATACATATGTTCCCATATTTCTTCCCTCTCGCGTCTCCCTCCCTCCCACCCTCTCTATCCCACCCTTCTAGCTGGTCACAAAGCACGAGCTGATCTCCTTGTGCTATGCGGCTGCTTCCCACTAGCTATCTATTTTACATTTGGTAGTGTATATATGTCCATATATACACTACCACTCTCTCACTTTGTCCCAGCCTACCCTGCCCCCTCCCTGTGTCCTCAAGCCCATTCTCTAGTAGGTCTGCATCTTTATTCCTGCAGACATGGATATTTGCAGCAGACTTCTGCCTAGTTACAATATTGGTAATAGAAAAGCCTTTTTAAGTCCACACCTCATAATATGCTATTGCAGGAAAATGCTTCTTAGCAGTTTTCATAGAATCTTGTCTTTTGCACAACAATAAAAGACAATTCTCCATTTTTGTGCAGCTATTTAACAAATAGAAATTCTCTTTTTATGTTTGAGAGGACAAAAAAGCAGTTAAGGATATTTGGTTTGTGGTGATGACTTACCCAGCTGGTGAAAACCAAAGTTGTTTCTTATGCAATAACCACTGCATTTTAAATAAGTGACAGAGATGAGTCTCATTCTATGCAAAGATAAATACTTGTCTGAAAATCGAATTTTTGTAAATGGAATTACATTTTAAATATACAATACCCATAAATTACTTATAGGTTTTTTTCTGTTAGTAGAATATCTCTTTTATATAAATAATTGCTCAATGTTCACTAATATAAATTCAGATACTTAATTACAATAGGGAATTCATTTGGAACATATATAGTATACATATAAAGTACACATATTTATAACATAATTTTGGAAAGAATAGAAAGAGTACATATTTGTAAAAGCCACTGCTATTTCTAAACTTGTAGACATAATGTTTGATATTTGAAAAGTAAATGTATTGAATTATTAAAAATATATATTATTATTGCTTAAGGTGGGCCAAAGTTAGCCATCATAAAAGAGAAAACAGAAAACATAGTTCCTTAGCTTCAGTTAAGGACAAATTTTATATTTTTAGTCAAACATTTCTACATTTGTTCAGCTTGTTTCTTAGGAAATTGTGACTTATTTATTAGGAAGTTTTACATGAAGAATTTTATCCTCTCTCACATGCTATCATATTACATAGGTGTTACTATTTATGTCCTTGAAAATCATTCATGTTCATTGCATTAAGCAATGTTCTTTTTCTCTTTAACTGCTAGGTAATTATTCTACTGTTAGTAGACATTTGTGTTGTTAGGTTTTGGTGATTATGAAGAAGGTTGCTAAGAATTCTTGTTTTGTTTTTTTTTTTGGTGGACATATACATTCATTTCTCTTGCATATATATGTAAGAGTGAAATTATTTGGTGATAATATATGTTAGGTATATATGTAGTTTTAAAAGATACTATCAAGTACTATTCCAAAGCAAATTTACTGTAGCAATTCACACTCTTACCAAAAATGTATGAGAGTTTAACTTGCTCCATGTCCTTGCCAACACTTAGAATTTTTAGCCTTTTCGGCATATGAAAAGATGCTCACATTGCTAATTATTAGAAAAATGCAAATCAAAACTACAATGAGGTATTGCCTCATACCAGTCAGAATGGCCACCATCAAAAAGTCTACAAACAATAAATGCCAGAGAGGGTGTGGAGAAAAAGAAACCCTCCTACAGTGTTGGTGGGAATATAATTAGTACAACCGCTATGGAGAACAGTATGGCGGTTCCTTAAAAAACTAAAAATAGAGCTACCATATGATCCAGTAATCCCTCCTGGGCATATATCTGGAGCAAATTGTAATTTGAAAAGATACATGCACCTCAATGTTTACAGCAGCACTATTTACAATAGCCAAGACATGGAAGCAACCTAAGTGTCCATCGACAGATAAATGGATAAAGAAGATGTGGTCTATTTATACAATGGACTATTACTCAGCCATAAAAAAGAATGAAATAATGCCATTTGCAACAACATGGATGGACCTAGAGATTGTCATACTAGGTGAAGTAAGCCAGACAAAGAAAGACAAATATCATATGATATTGCTTAAATGTGGAATCTAAAGAAAAATGATACAAATGAACTTATATACAAAACAGAAATAGACCCACAGACATAGAAAACTTATAGTTAATGAAGGGGAAAGGGGGGGTAAATTAAGAGTTTGGGATTAACATATACACACTACTATATATATATAATACATAACCAAAAAGGACCTACTGTATAGCACAGGGAACTATACTCAATATTTTGTAATAACCTGTAAGGGAAAAGAATCTGAAAAAAAAAAAAAGATATGTATGTATAACTGAATCACTTTGCTGTACAAACATAAAAAACAAAAGACAAACAAAGACTTGTTAGTCTTTTTAGTTTTTGCCATGCAGGTAGGTGTTTAGTGGTATCTTATTTGGGGCTTTAATTTGAACTTCCCTATTGAGTAATGTTGAGCATCTTTTCATATGATCTAAAGAAAAATGATACAAATGAACTTATATACAAAACAGAAATAGACCCACAGACATAGAAAACTTATAGTTAATGAAGGGGAAAGGGGGGGTAAATTAAGAGTTTGGGATTAACATATACACACTACTATATATATATAATACATAACCAAAAAGGACCTACTGTATAGCACAGGGAACTATACTCAATATTTTGTAATAACCTGTAAGGGAAAAGAATCTGAAAAAAAAAAAAGATATGTATGTATAACTGAATCACTTTGCTGTACAAACATAAAAAACAAAAGACAAACAAAAAAAGACTTGTTAGTCTTTTTAGTTTTTGCCATGCAGGTAGGTGTTTAGTGGTATCTTATTTGGGGCTTTAATTTGAACTTCCCTATTGAGTAATGTTGAGCATCTTTTCATATGCTTATTGGCTATTTTGATAGACTCTTTCATAAAATGCCTTTTCAAGGTTTTTGACTGTTTTTAAATTGAAAATCCTCCTTTTTTTAAATTGAAAATTCCTTTCTATTTGTACTTGGGCAAATTAGGGGAAGAAATAGTCACTCCTTCATGGGCAGAATTTAATTTTTTTGGGTATTGATTTATTCCCAGAGAACTTTAAACCTTGCTGCACTTTGTGTTCATCTTTGTATACATTGTGGATTGACTCTGGTTCTTAAGATAGTTTTCCTATCTTAATTTTAGTCCCCCAGATGCTGTTGTTATACTGTCTACTATTAGAATGCACAATAGCATTTAGGATGGATATATAAATTACATATTCCTACAGATTGATTATTAATTAAATATTAACTCACATTAATATAATTACATTATTTAAGAATTAATATTATAGCAATATTGTTAATAATAATAATTAATGAGGGGGAATAGAATAAATGATTTACATGAAAGTAGACACCCAAGATTAGTGTTAGAGCCCCCAACTACTCAGATTTCCATTTTTCTTTCAGCTGTATTTTGTGACCTCTGTAGAGATTGTTCCATATATTTCTACTTTTAAATTGTTCTTGATTTATTTTCTTAACACACCATAAATGTTATTAGAGAACAAAACCATTGTAAGTAATTAAGAGAATAAACTGTTTCTTCATTGTTAGAGTATCATGGTGTGTATTTATGCCCTGGGGCCAATAGACCCGTCTACTATTTTAAATAATGTGCTCAGAACATTTAGTATTACATATTATGGAAAAATAAACTCCTGAGGAATAAATAATTGGCTTTTAAGATTAAAATGCTTTATCTTCCTAATTTAAAAGGTTGATACTAAAAAGCCAAAGATAAATTTGCTTAGCTTCTGGATTTTTTTGTGTTGTTTTGTTGCTTTAATGGGAGAAAAAGAGAAATTGCCTAATGTTGGTTTAAGCGTATGGCCTTATCTTGGGAGCAGTCATAACGTTTTAATAGAAAGTGTAGAACATTAAAAATAGGATTTTAGGTGCTACTTTCTTGGGCTTAGTTAGAGGACAGAACAATTACACAGTGGTTTTATGATCACTCCTGATGTGTAATATTTATTTTTATTTGCTCTTCATTTATATTTAGTGCATGTTGTAAAACTACATAAGGCTATCAAGTAATTTTAGAAGTTATAATGGGAAACAGTTCTTAATGACGATTTTTTAAAAAAGATTCACTTTGAAGTGTATTAAAGACACACTCGGCTGAGTAAAGCAGCCTCTATGCATCATAGATTTAATTTAGACGCATAATAAAACCTTTCCATGTGCTTGTAGAAATAATACAAAGATCAATAACCTGAAAGGAGCCAGAGGCATGAAAATATATGGTAGATGAGGCTCGTTTTGTACGAGACAAGAGAAGGAATATTTAAAGCTAGTGACAGGTTAATATGGTCTGCTTTACATTTTGCCTGCTATATTACCAGAGAGCTGCATCTGTTTCCAGAATTTTAATCAAAACCACCGAAGGAGAAAGCTGGGCATTCAGAAAAATGAACCTAGTGGCTGACTAAAGACTTTCAGCAAAATAATATATTCTGCATAGCCTGTTATCTCTATTTTATAAGGACCTCATCTTTGAGTTGTTTTGGGCAACTGTATACCTACCCAGACTGTGAAGTTATGATAAATGATTATAACATCATGATTCCAAGAAAACTTCCTTTATTTTTGCCTTTAAAAATTAAGGTTCTTGATATATTTGGCATTTAGAAAATACGTGGTCAGTGGAAATCACTCTAATGGCATTTAAAAGTAACGTATTGACCTCATGATGTTTGCATGTCAGACATGAGAAAAGAATGCTCTTAAGTATAATAGTTGTTTCCATTGATAGCATGGGTTGAGGCCATTGGTGTGGCTGGCTATGTGAGTGTCCTCTGACTTCGTCATATTTCCGTGGGTCGTTTCCAAAGCTTTGCAAGAAATATGAGAGAAATCAAGAGCTAGGAGAGGACACTTGCAAGATAACGCAGGATGTTTTTTTGTCAAGGCTAAATAGCAGGGACAAACTCAGATGCCCACAGGGATTGGGCAGGCTGAGTTTAACAACTCAAATTGAGTGACAAATAGCAAATAACACAGACCTCAGAGTCAAGAAGTGGTTGTAACTATGAGAAACCAGAGTGCTTATGCTTGGTTAAAGAGGCCGCTATTACCTAACTCTAATCAATTGCATGAAGGTCTATTGTTGCAGTGTGATAATTGTATTTTAGAGCTATAATCACCATGACTTTCCCTATGGACCAAGTTAGAACTGAATTCATGAAACCCCAGGGGGTTTTGTACTTGTTAAAAATGTTGCTACTTTATTGATTGACCATGTGGGTAAAATAGCCATAATTTCAGTACAGTAAACCTACTGTCAAAGTTGAGATCATAAAGCAGATGTCACAGCCATGGTTTGAACACATTCCTTTTGAGAACATTAGTACCTACTATGAGTCATGAAACTGGAAGAGTTAGAAAGGTGAATAACCCATCTTCACAGTCTAGCACCAGTGTATACAATTTAAATGCAGTCAGAAAATAAAGGTCATGTAATTTAATGTTTCTTACAATGTTTATGTTATACTTTGAATAAACTGATTTCAGTATTTATTTTCGTTTCTAACTACGTGACAATTCTAAATAGCTGAGTATTTTCTCTTAATTTTAACTCTTGAATTTCTAATTTCTTATATACTGTTAATGTGCAATTAGAATACTGATGCCATTTATGCTCAGTGCTGGAGTGCTTATATACTGAATAACATTTGGATTAGGAGATTACATTTGTACTTCCAAAGAAAGTATAGAAGCATATTTAAAATGTTAAGATGAAAAAAATTTCATTCTTTGTATTTTCTCAGTTATGGCCTTTCCCTAACTCCAAAGTGAGTACCAACAAACATCATTTCTGGTCTTGACACCAGTTCTGACTAAGATGGAGAGTAAATTTGGAATTTTAGTTCCACCCGCAAGTAGAAGGTGATATAATTTTACAGACATAGTCCTGGTAGTCTTTTTCCTTAGACAGCCTGTGCATTCCTCTGTTGAGGTAGTCCAGGTCATGGGGTTGGGTTTGGCACCTCTGTGTCTCTAGCACTCCAGTTTCCTGTAGTGCTTGGACCCCCCAACTGGGAATTCCAATCTATGAGGCCCTGGTATTTCCCAAGTGATGCTGTATCATCCTTCCAGTACTATCAGCTACTTGATCATCCTCCCTCTCTGAGCATCAACAGGAACTAGTCTTGTCATTTATGCTTCTATTGGTCCATCCCACCCTTTGGATTGGACCTTCTTGAACAGTCATACCTGTGTGAACGAGGCCGACTTCTCTACGTGACCCTGAACAAAATATATTAATTTGTTGGTTACTCCTACAGCAAAGTTGAGTATCCAGTGGTCTCAAATGTGGACTTTCCCTCTTCCTCTCTCCAGGTGAAAGTGAGGTCCTAGTGTTTTGTGGTGGAGACTGTCTGAGACTCAACAATATTTGCATAGCAGTCTAGAGTTTTAGAAGTTCTTTAGTATCAGAATTTGAATCCCTGAACTACAGCCAGTTTCACCTTCCAGAACATCATACAGTGTCACTTCCATGAGACTGTCTTAGAATAATAAGCACCATCACAAGGTCAAAATTATTGATCAAGGAAAAACATAATTATTAGATAAAGCTATTGTTTTCCTTGCTTACATCAAAATGGTCTCCAGGTAGACGTAAGATATGCTCATATAGAATTAATTTTTGATTAAAAAAGATATATATGAGTTCTGGTTTTCATTGCTTCCTTGTCAATAAAATGTTTCCGTTGGGAAAATCTGAAGTGAAATACAGAGTTGCTGCAAGTATTGCCATTTTGGAGCTTGTCAATATTTTGCACGCTGGCATCATCACGGTAGGACTCACATTTCTTATTCATTTTTTCTTCCTTTTCAAACAACTTTATGTCTCATAATAGGATGGTTGTTAAGGACTTTAAAGCGTGAATTGAAAGATTCACAAATTATTATTATGCCTTTAACTGAAAAAGGAAGAAAGTGGAAAGTATGAAAAAACAGGTAACTCTTGCCTTTAAGTTAAAATTTTGTGAGCCTTAGCTTTGTAGCACTGCTCTTGGCTAATTTAAATAATCTACAGTAAGACTGAATAAGAAAGTGAGCCCTTCTCTGGCACACAGGGGGAGTGATTATGGTGAATAACTAGAGGCATTTTCCTTGAATTGAATTCTTGGCTCCAGCAAAGATTTTATTGGATTACCTTCCTAAGCCATCATCCACTGTGTTATGAGCATACATCACTCGCTGTAGCTAGGCAGCTGTGAAATGCAGCACAGTATCTACTCTGCTGAGGAAAAAAATCATTTTCAAACTTTATTTTATATTCTTATGACTTGTGGATAAAAACATTCTACACTCCCTGGAAGTCAGAATTTCTCAGTTTCGTTTTCAAACCTGAGTGATCTCCTCTTCTCACACTCCCACAATTATGTTCTACATTTGGAAGACTATTGAGTGTACTGTCAAATGGTCTTTAAAATACAATCTTCAAATCCTGTTCGTGCTTGAATAATGTCATCTCTATCTTCAGCATGTATTAATGACTGAAATAATAAAAGATATTTACCTAAAAATAGGTTATATTTGAAAGCTACTTGACGCTGTGCATATGATATGAGCTGGCATTTTAAAAATGTAGTACAGGGCTTCCCTGGTGGCGCAGTGGCCGGGGGTCCGCCTGCCGATGCAGGGGACACGGGTTCGTGCCCCGGTCTGGGAAGATCCCACATGCCGCGGAGCGGCTGGGCCCGTGAGCCATGGCCACTGAGCCTGCGCGTCCGGAGCCTGTGCTCCGCA